>NW_027043588.1:0-67682 GCF_036013475.1 Columba livia | reverse complement strand
GTTCTTCTTTCTTTATTTCTTCTTTCTTTCGTTCTTTCTTTCTTTCTTTCTTTCTCTCTTTCTTCTTTCTTTCTTCTTTCTTTCTTTCTTCTTTCTTTCTTTCTTCTTTCTTTCTTCTTTATTCTTTCTTTCTTTCTTCTTTCTTTCTTTCTTTCTTTCTTTCTTTCTTCCTTCTTTCCTTTTCCTTTCGTTCTTTCTTCTTTCTTTCTTCTTTCTTTCTCCTTTCTTCTTTCTTTCATTCTTCTTTCTTTATTTCTTCTTCTTTCTTTCTTCTTTCTTTCTTCTTTCTTCCTACTTCTTTCTTTCTTTCTTCTTACTTTCTTCTTTCTTTCTTCTTTCTTTCTTTCTTCTTTCTTTCTTTCTTCTTTCTTTCTTCTTTCTTTCTCTCGTCTTTCTTTCTCTCGTCTTCTTTCTCTCGTCTTTCTTTCTTTCGTCTTTCTTTCTTCTTTCTTTCTTCTTTCTTTCTTCTTTCTTTCTTCTTTCTTTCGTTCTTTCTTTCTTTCTTTCTTTCTTTCTTTCTTTCTTTCTTCTTTCTTTCTTCTTTCTTTCTTCTTCTTTCTTTCTTTCTTCTTTCTTTCTTCTTTCTTCTTCTTTCTTTCTTCTTTCTTTCTTACTTTTTTCTTTCTTTTTTCTTCTTCTTTCTTTCTTCTTTCTTTCTTTCTTCTTTCTTTCTTTCTCCTTTCTTCTTTCTTCTTTCTTTCTTTTCTCTTTCTTTCTTTCTTCTTTCTTTCTCTCTCCTTTCTTTCTCTCTTCTTTGTTTCTTTCTTCTTTCTTTCTTTCTTCTTTCTTTCTTACTTAATTCTTTCTTCTTTCTTTCTTCTTTCTTTCATTCTTCTTTCTTACTTTCTTCTTTCTTTCTTTCTTCTTTCTTTCTTCTTTCTTTCTTTCTTTATTCTTTCTTCTTTCTTTCTTCTTTCTTTCTCCTTTCTTTCTTTCTTTCTTCTTTCTTTGTTCTTTCTTTCTTTCTACTTTCTTTCTTCTTTCTTCTTTCTTCTTTCTTCTTTCTTCTTTCTTTCGTTCTTTCTTTCTTTCTTTCATTCTCTCTTCTTTTCTTTCTTCTTTCTTTCTTTCTTTCTTTCTTTCTTTCTTCTTTCTTCTTCTTTCTTCTTTCTTTCCTTCCTCTTTCTTTATTCTTTCTTTCTTCTCTCTTTCCTTTTCTTTCTCTCTTTCTTCTTTCTTTCTTCTTTCTTTCTCCTTTCTTCTTTCTTCATTCTTCTTTCTTTATTTCTTCTTTCTTTCTTTCTTCTTTCTTTCTTCTTTCTTCCTTTCTTCTTTCTTTCTTTCTTATTTCTTTCATCTTTCTTTCTTCTTTCTTTCTTTCTTCTTTCTTTCTTTCTTCTTTATTTCTTCTTTCTTTCTCTCGTCTTTCTTTCTCTCGTCTTTCTTTCTCACGTCTTTCTTTCTTTTGTCTTTCCTTCTTTCTTTCTTCTTTCTTTCTTCTTTCTTCTTTCTTCTTTCTTCTTTCTTCTTTCTTCTTCTTCTTTCTTTCTTCTTTCTTTCTTTCTTATTTCTTTCTTCTTTCTTTCTTCTTTCTTTCTCTCTTTCTTCATTCTTTCTTTCTTCTTTCTTTCTTCTTTCTTTCTTTCTTCTTTCTTTCTTTCTTCTTTCTTTCTTCTTTCTTTCTTCTTTCTTTCTTTTTCTTTCTTTCTTTCTTTCTTTCTTCTTTCTTTCTTTCTTCTTTCTTCTTTCTTTCTTTCTCCTTTCTTCTTTCTTCTTTCTTTCTTTCTTTCTTTCTTTCTTCTTTATTTCATTTTTCTTTCTACTTTCTTCTTTCTTTCTCCCTTCTTCTTTCTTCTTTCTTCATTCTTTCTTCTTTCTTTCTTCTTTCTTTCTTTCTTTCTTCTTTCTTTCTTTTTTCTTTCTTTCTTTCCTCTTTCTTTCTTTCTTCTTTCTTTCTTTCTTCATTCATTCCTCTTTCTTTCTGTCTTCTTTCTTTCTTCTTTCTTCTTTCTTTCTTTTTTCTTCTTTCTTTCTTTCTTCTTTCTTTCTTCTTTCTTTTTTTTTTCGTTCTTCTTTCTTTCTTTCATCTTTCTTTATCTCCTCTTTCTTTCTCTCGTCATTCTCTCGTCTTTCTTTCTCTCGTCTTTCTTTCTTTCCTCTTTCTTTCTTTCTTTCTTCTTTCTTTCTTTCTTCTTTCTTTCGTCTTTCTTTCTTTTTCTTTCTTTCTTCTTTCTTTCCTTCTTCCTTCTTTCTTCTTTCTTTCTTCTTTCTTTCTTCTTTCTTTCTTCTTTCTTTCTTTCTTCTTTCTTTCCTCGTCTTTCTTTCTCTCGTGTTTCTTTCTCTCGTCTTCCTTTCTTTCTTTCGTCTTTCTTTCCTTCGTCTTTCTCTCGTCTTTCTTTCTCTCGTCTTTCCTTCTCTCGTCTTTCTTTCTCTCGTCTTTCTTTCTTCTTCTTTCTTTCTTCTTTCTCTCTTTCTTCTTCTTTCCTCTTTCTCTTTCTTTGTTTCTTTCTTTCTCTTTCTTTCTTTCTTTCTTCATTCTTCCTTTCTTCTTTCTTTCTTCTTTCTTTCTTTCTTTCTTTCTTTCTTTCTTTCTTTCTTTCTTTCTTTCTTTCTTTCTTTCTTTCTTCCTTCTTTCTTTCTTTCTTTCTTTCTTCTTTCTTTCTCTATTCTTTCTTATTTCTTTCTTTCTTCTTTCTTTCTTTCTTCTTTCTTTCTTTTTTCTTTCTTTCTTCTTTCTTTATTTCTTCTTCTTTCTTTCTTCTTTCTTTCTTCTTTCGTTCTTTCTTCTTTCTTTCTTCTTTCTTCTTTCTTCTTTATTCTTTCTTCTTTCTTCTTTCTTCTTTCTTTCTTTCTTCTTTCTTTCTTTCTTTCTTTCTTTCTTCTTTCTTTCTTTCTTCTCTCTGTCTCTCGTCTTTCTTTCTCTCGTCTTTCTTTCTCTCGTCTTTCTTTCACTCGTCTTTCTTTCTCTCGTTTTTCTTTCTCTCGTCGTTCCTTCTTTCGTCTCTCTTTCTTTCTTCTTTCTTTCTTCTTCTTTCTTTCTTCTTTCTTTCTTTCTTTCTTTCTTTCTTTCTTTCTTTCTTTCTTTCTTTCTTTCTTTTTTTCTTTCTTTCTTTCTTTCTTTCTTCTTTCCTTCTTCTTTCTTCTTTCTTTCTTTCTTCTTTCTTCTTTCTTTCTTTCTTTCTTTATTTATTTATTTATTTATTCTTTCTTCTTTCTTTCTTCTTTCTTTCTTTCTTCTTTCTTCTTTCTTCTTCCTTTCTTTCTTCTTTCTTTCTCTCGTCTTTCTTTCTCTCGTCTTTCCTTCTCTCGTCTTCCTTTCTTTCTTTCGTCTTTCTTTCTCTCGTCTTTCTCTCGTCTTTCTTTCTCTCGTCTTTCTTTCTCTCGTCTTTCTTTCTCACGTCTTTCTTTCTCTCTTCTTTCTTTCTCTCGTCTTTCTCTCGTCTTTTTTCTCTCGTCTTTCTTTCTCTCGTCTTTCTTTCCAACGTCTTTCTTTCTCTCGTCTTTCTTACTCTCGTCTTTCTCTCGTCTTTCTTTCTTTCTTATTTCTTTCTTTCTTATATCTTTCTTTCTTCTTTCTTCTTTCTTTCTTTCCTCTTTCTTTTTTCTTCTTTCTTTCTTTCTTCTTTCCTTCCTTTTTCTTTCTTTCTTTCATCTTTCTTTCTTCTTTCTCTCTCCTTTCTTCTTTCTTTCATTCTTCTTTCTTTCTTTCTTCTTTCTTTCTTTCTTCTTCCTTTCTTCTTTCTTTCTTTCTTTCATTCTTCTTTCTTTCTTTCTTATTTCTTTTTCTAATCTTTCTTTCTCTCGTCTTTCTTTCTTCTTTCTTTCTTTCTCCTTCTTTCTTTCTTTCTTCTTTCTTTCTTTCTTCTTTCCTTCTTTCTTCTTCCTTTCTTTCTTCTTTCTTTCTCTCGTCTTTCTTTCTCTCGTCTTTCTTTCTTTTTTCTTTCTTTCTTATTTCTTTCTTTCTTCTTTCTTCTTTCTTTCTTTCTTCTTTCTTTCTTTCTTCTTTCTTTCTTCTTTCTTTCCTTTTTCTTTCTTTCTTTCTTCTTTCTTTCCTCTTTCTTTCTCCTTTCTTCTTTCTTTCATTCTTCTTTCTTTATTTCTTCTTTCTTTCTTTCTTCTTTCTTTCTTCTTTCTTTCTTCTTTCTTTCCTCTTTCTTTCTTCTTTCTTTCTTCTTTCTTCCTTCTTTCTTCTTTCTTCTTTCTTTCTTTCTTCTTTATTTCTTCTTTCTTTCTTTCTTTCGTTCTTCTTTCTTTCTTTCTTCTTTCTTTCTCTCGTCTTTCTTTCTTTCTTTTTTCTTTCTTTCTTATTTCTTTCTTTCTTCTTTCTTCTTTCTTTCTTTCTTCTTTCTTTCATTCTTCTTTCTTTCTTCTTTCTTTCCTTTTTCTTTCTTTCTTTCTTCTTTCTTTCCTCTTTCTTTCTCCTTTCTTCTTTCTTTCATTCTTCTTTCTTTATTTCTTCTTTCTTTCTTCTTTCTTTCTTCTTTCTTTCTTCTTTCTTTCCTCTTTCTTTCTTCTTTCTTTCTTCTTTCTTCCTTCTTTCTTCTTTCTTCTTTCTTCTTTCTTTCTTTCTTCTTTATTTCTTCTTTCTTTCTTTCGTTCTTCTTTCTTTCTTTCTTCTTTCTTTCTTCTTTCTTTCTCCTTTCTTCTTTCTTTCATTCTTCTTTCTTTATTTCTTCTTTCTTTCTTTCTTCTTTCTTTCTTCTTTCTTCCTTTCTTCTTTCTTTCTTTCTTATTTCTTTCATCTTTCTTTCTTCTTTCTTTCTTTCTTCTTTCTTTCTTTCTTCTTTATTTCTTCTTTCTTTCTCTCGTCTTTCTTTCTCTCGTCTTTCTTTCTCACGTCTTTCTTTCTTTTGTCTTTCCTTCTTTCTTTCTTCTTTCTTTCTTCTTTCTTCTTTCTTCTTTCTTCTTTCTTCTTTCTTCTTTCTTCTTTCTTTCTTCTTTCTTTCTTTCTTATTTCTTTCTTCTTTCTTTCTTCTTTCTTTCTCTCTTTCTTCATTCTTTCTTTCTTCTTTCTTTCTTCTTTCTTTCTTTCTTCTTTCTTTCTTTCTTCTTTCTTTCTTCTTTCTTTCTTCTTTCTTTCTTTTTTCTTTCTTTCTTTCTTTCTTTCTTCTTTCTTTCTTTCTTCTTTCTTCTTTCTTTCTTTCTCCTTTCTTCTTTCTTCTTTCTTTCTTTCTTTCTTTCTTTCTTCTTTATTTCATTTTTCTTTCTACTTTCTTCTTTCTTTCTCCCTTCTTTCTTTCTTCTTTCTTCATTCTTTCTTCTTTCTTTCTTCTTTCTTTCTTTCTTTCTTCTTTCTTTCTTTTTTCTTTCTTTCTTTCCTCTTTCTTTCTTTCTTCTTTCTTTCTTTCTTCATTCATTCCTCTTTCTTTCTGTCTTCTTTCTTTCTTCTTTCTTCTTTCTTTCTTTTTTCTTCTTTCTTTCTTTCTTCTTTCTTTCTTCTTTCTTTTTTTTTTCGTTCTTCTTTCTTTCTTTCATCTTTCTTTATCTCCTCTTTCTTTCTCTCGTCATTCTCTCGTCTTTCTTTCTCTCGTCTTTCTTTCTTTCCTCTTTCTTTCTTTCTTTCTTCTTTCTTTCTTTCTTCTTTCTTTCGTCTTTCTTTCTTTTTTCTTTCTTTCTTCTTTCTTTCCTTCTTCCTTCTTTCTTCTTTCTTTCTTCTTTCTTTCTTCTTTCTTTCTTCTTTCTTTCTTTCTTCTTTCTTTCCCTCGTCTTTCTTTCTCTCGTGTTTCTTTCTCTCGTCTTCCTTTCTTTCTTTCGTCTTTCTTTCCTTCGTCTTTCTCTCGTCTTTCTTTCTCTCGTCTTTCCTTCTCTCGTCTTTCTTTCTCTCGTCTTTCTTTCTTCTTTCTTTCTTTCTTCTTTCTCTCTTTCTTCTTTCTTTCCTCTTTCTTCTTTCTTTGTTTCTTTCTTTCTTCTTTCTTTCTTTCTTTCTTCATTCTTCCTTTCTTCTTTCTTTCTTCTTTCTTTCTTTCTTTCTTTCTTTCTTTCTTTCTTTCTTTCTTTCTTTCTTTCTTTCTTTCTTTCTTTCTTTCTTTCTTCCTTCTTTCTTTCTTTCTTTCTTTCTTCTTTCTTTCTCTATTCTTTCTTATTTCTTTCTTTCTTCTTTCTTTCTTTCTTCTTTCTTTCTTTTTTCTTTCTTTCTTCTTTCTTTATTTCTTCTTTCTTTCTTTCTTCTTTCTTTCTTCTTTCGTTCTTTCTTCTTTCTTTCTTCTTTCTTCTTTCTTCTTTATTCTTTCTTCTTTCTTCTTTCTTCTTTCTTTCTTTCTTCTTTCTTTCTTTCTTTCTTTCTTTCTTCTTTCTTTCTTTCTTCTCTCTGTCTCTCGTCTTTCTTTCTCTCGTCTTTCTTTCTCTCGTCTTTCTTTCACTCGTCTTTCTTTCTCTCGTTTTTCTTTCTCTCGTCGTTCCTTCTTTCGTCTCTCTTTCTTTCTTCTTTCTTTCTTTCTTCTTTCTTTCTTCTTTCTTTCTTTCTTTCTTTCTTTCTTTCTTTCTTTCTTTCTTTCTTTCTTTCTTTCTTTTTTTCTTTCTTTCTTTCTTTCTTTCTTCTTTCCTTCTTCTTTCTTCTTTCTTTCTTTCTTCTTTCTTTCTTTCTTTCTTTCTTTCTTTATTTATTTATTTATTTATTCTTTCTTCTTTCTTTCTTCTTTCTTTCTTTCTTCTTTCTTTCTTTCTTCTTCCTTTCTTTCTTCTTTCTTTCTCTCGTCTTTCTTTCTCTCGTCTTTCCTTCTCTCGTCTTCCTTTCTTTCTTTCGTCTTTCTTTCTCTCGTCTTTCTCTCGTCTTTCTTTCTCTCGTCTTTCTTTCTCTCGTCTTTCTTTCTCACGTCTTTCTTTCTCTCTTCTTTCTTTCTCTCGTCTTTCTCTCGTCTTTTTTCTCTCGTCTTTCTTTCTCTCGTCTTTCTTTCCAACGTCTTTCTTTCTCTCGTCTTTCTTACTCTCGTCTTTCTCTCGTCTTTCTTTCTTTCTTATTTCTTTCTTTCTTATATCTTTCTTTCTTCTTTCTTCTTTCTTTCTTTCCTCTTTCTTTTTCTTCTTTCTTTCTTTCTTCTTTCCTTCCTTTTTCTTTCTTTCTTTCATCTTTCTTTCTTCTTTCTCTCTCCTTTCTTCTTTCTTTCATTCTTCTTTCTTTCTTTCTTCTTTCTTTCTTTCTTCTTCCTTTCTTCTTTCTTTCTTTCTTTCATTCTTCTTTCTTTCTTTCTTATTTCTTTCTCTAATCTTTCTTTCTCTCGTCTTTCTTTCTTCTTTCTTTCTTTCTCCTTCTTTCTTTCTTTCTTCTTTCTTTCTTTCTTCTTTCCTTCTTTCTTCTTCCTTTCTTTCTTCTTTCTTTCTCTCGTCTTTCTTTCTCTCGTCTTTCTTTCTTTTTTCTTTCTTTCTTATTTCTTTCTTTCTTCTTTCTTCTTTCTTTCTTTCTTCTTTCTTTCTTTCTTCTTTCTTTCTTCTTTCTTTCCTTTTTCTTTCTTTCTTTCTTCTTTCTTTCCTCTTTCTTTCTCCTTTCTTCTTTCTTTCATTCTTCTTTCTTTATTTCTTCTTTCTTTCTTTCTTCTTTCTTTCTTCTTTCTTTCTTCTTTCTTTCCTCTTTCTTTCTTCTTTCTTTCTTCTTTCTTCCTTCTTTCTTCTTTCTTCTTTCTTTCTTTCTTCTTTATTTCTTCTTTCTTTCTTTCTTTCGTTCTTCTTTCTTTCTTTCTTCTTTCTTTCTCTCGTCTTTCTTTCTTTCTTTTTTCTTTCTTTCTTATTTCTTTCTTTCTTCTTTCTTCTTTCTTTCTTTCTTCTTTCTTTCATTCTTCTTTCTTTCTTCTTTCTTTCCTTTTTCTTTCTTTCTTTCTTCTTTCTTTCCTCTTTCTTTCTCCTTTCTTCTTTCTTTCATTCTTCTTTCTTTATTTCTTCTTTCTTTCTTCTTTCTTTCTTCTTTCTTTCTTCTTTCTTTCCTCTTTCTTTCTTCTTTCTTTCTTCTTTCTTCCTTCTTTCTTCTTTCTTCTTTCTTCTTTCTTTCTTTCTTCTTTATTTCTTCTTTCTTTCTTTCGTTCTTCTTTCTTTCTTTCTTCTTTCTTTCTTCTTTCTTTCTTTCTTCTTTCTTTCTTCTTTCCTTCTCTCTCCCTTCTTCCTCTCTTCTTTCTTTCTTTCTTCTCTCTTTCTTCTTTCTTTCTTTCTTCTTTCTTTCTTCTTTCTTTCTTCTTTCTTCTTTCTTTCATTCTTCTTTCTTACTTTCTTCTTTCTTTCTTTCTTCTTTCTTTCTTCTTTCTTACTTTCTTTCTTCTTTGTTCTTTCTTTCTTCTTTCTTTCTCTCTTCTTTCTTTCTTTCTTCTTTCTTTATTCTTTATTTCTTCTTTCTTCCTTCTTTATTTCTTCTTTCTTTCTTTCTTCTTTCGTTCCCTCGTCTTTCTTTCTCTCGTGTTTCTTTCTCTCGTCTTCCTTTCTTTCTTTCGTCTTTCTTTCCTTCGTCTTTCTCTCGTCTTTCTTTCTCTCGTCTTTCCTTCTCTCGTCTTTCTTTCTCTCGTCTTTCTTTCTTCTTTCTTTCTTTGTTATTTCTTTCTTTCTTCTTTCTTCTTTCTTTCTTTCTTCTTTCTTTCTTTCTTCTTTCTCTCTTTCTTCTTTCTTTCCTCTTTCTTCTTTCTTTGTTTCTTTCTTTGTTCTTTCTTCTTTCTTTATTCTTTCTTCTTTCTTTCTTCTTTCGTTCTTTCTTCTTTCTTTCTTTCTTCTTCCTTTCTCTCGTCTTTCTTTCTCTCGTCTTTCTTTCTTTCGTCTTTCTTTCTTTCTTCTTTCTTTCTTTCTTTCTTCATTCTTTCTTCATTCTTCCTTTCTTCTTTCTTTCTTTCTTTCTTTCTTTCTTTCTTTCTTTCTTTCTTTCTTTCTTTCTTTCTTTCTTTCTTTCTTCCTTCCTTCTTTCTTTCTTTCTTTCTTCTTTCTTTCTCTATTCTTTCTTATTTCTTTCTTTCTTCTTTCTTTCTTTCTTCTTTCTTTCTTCTTTATTTCTTTTTTCTATCTTTCTTCTTTCTTTATTTCTTCTTTCTTTCTTTCTTCTTTCTTTCTTCTTTCGTTCTTTCTTCTTTCTTTCTTCTTTCTTCTTTCTTCTTTATTCTTTCTTCTTTCTTCTTTCTTCTTTCTTTCTTTCTTCTTTCTTTCTTTCTTTCTTTCTTCTTTCTTTCTTTCTTCTCTCTGTCTCTCGTCTTTCTTTCTCTCGTCTTTCCTTCTCTCGTCTTTCTTTCACTCGTCTTTCTTTCTCTCGTTTTTCTTTCTCTCGTCCTTCTTTCTTTCGTCTCTCTTTCTTTCTTCTTTCTTTCTTTCTTCTTTCTTTCTTTCTTCTTTCTTTCTTTCTTTCTTTCTTTCTTTCTTTCTTTCTTTCTTTCTTTCTTTCTTTCTTTCTTTCTTTCTTCTTTCCTTCTTCTTTCTTCTTTCTTTCTTTCTTCTTTCTTTCTTTCTTTCTTTCTTTCTTTATTTATTTATTTATTTATTTATTTATTTATTTATTCTTTCTTCTTTCTTTCTTCTTTCTTTCTTTCTTCTTTCTTTCTTTCTTCTTCCTTTCTTTCTTCTTTCTTTCTCTCGTCTTTCTTTCTCTCGTCTTTCCTTCTATCGTCTTCCTTTCTTTCTTTCGTCTTTCTTTCTCTCGTCTTTCTCTCGTCTTTCTTTCTCTCGTCTTTCTTTCTCTCGTCTTTCTTTCTCACGTCTTTCTTTCTCTCTTCTTTCTTTCTCTCGTCTTTCTCTCGTCTTTTTTCTCTCGTCTTTCTTTCTCTCGTCTTTCTTTCCAACGTCTTTCTTTCTCTCGTCTTTCTTACTCTCGTCTTTCTCTCGTCTTTCTTTCTTTCTTATTTCTTTCTTTCTTATATCTTTCTTTCTTCTTTCTTCTTTCTTTCTTTCCTCTTTCTTTCTTCTTTCTTTCTTTCTTCTTTCCTTCCTTTTTCTTTCTTTCTTTCTTCTTTCTTTCTTCTTTCTCTCTCCTTTCTTCTTTCTTTCATTCTTCTTTATTTCTTTCTTCTTTCTTTCTTTCTTCTTCCTTTCTTCTTTCTTTCTTTCTTTCATTCTTCTTTCTTTCTTTCTTATTTCTTTCTCTAATCTTTCTTTCTCTCGTCCTTCTTTCTTCTTTCTTTCTTTCTTTCTCCTTCTTTCTTTCTTTCTTCTTTCTTTCTTTCTTCTTTCTTTCTTCTTTCGTTCTTTCTTCTTTCTTTCTTCTTTCTTCTTTCTTCTTTATTCTTTCTTCTTTCTTCTTTCTTCTTTCTTTCTTTCTTCTTTCTTTCTTTCTTTCTTTCTTTCTTCTTTCTTTCTTTCTTCTCTCTGTCTCTCGTCTTTCTTTCTCTCGTCTTTCTTTCTCTCGTCTTTCTTTCACTCGTCTTTCTTTCTCTCGTTTTTCTTTCTCTCGTCGTTCCTTCTTTCGTCTCTCTTTCTTTCTTCTTTCTTTCTTTCTTCTTTCTTTCTTCTTTCTTTCTTTCTTTCTTTCTTTCTTTCTTTCTTTCTTTCTTTCTTTCTTTCTTTCTTTTTTTCTTTCTTTCTTTCTTTCTTTCTTCTTTCCTTCTTCTTTCTTCTTTCTTTCTTTCTTCTTTCTTTCTTTCTTTCTTTCTTTCTTTATTTATTTATTTATTTATTCTTTCTTCTTTCTTTCTTCTTTCTTTCTTTCTTCTTTCTTTCTTTCTTCTTCCTTTCTTTCTTCTTTCTTTCTCTCGTCTTTCTTTCTCTCGTCTTTCCTTCTCTCGTCTTCCTTTCTTTCTTTCGTCTTTCTTTCCCTCGTCTTTCTCTCGTCTTTCTTTCTCTCGTCTTTCTTTCTCTCGTCTTTCTTTCTCACGTCTTTCTTTCTCTCTTCTTTCTTTCTCTCGTCTTTCTCTCGTCTTTTTTCTCTCGTCTTTCTTTCTCTCGTCTTTCTTTCCAACGTCTTTCTTTCTCTCGTCTTTCTTACTCTCGTCTTTCTCTCGTCTTTCTTTCTTTCTTATTTCTTTCTTTCTTATATCTTTCTTTCTTCTTTCTTCTTTCTTTCTTTCCTCTTTCTTTTTTCTTCTTTCTTTCTTTCTTCTTTCCTTCCTTTTTCTTTCTTTCTTTCATCTTTCTTTCTTCTTTCTCTCTCCTTTCTTCTTTCTTTCATTCTTCTTTCTTTCTTTCTTCTTGCTTTCTTTCTTTTTCCTTTCTTCTTTCTTTCTTTCTTTCATTCTTCTTTCTTTCTTTCTTATTTCTTTCTCTAATCTTTCTTTCTCTCGTCTTTCTTTCTTCTTTCTTTCTTTCTCCTTCTTTCTTTCTTTCTTCTTTCTTTCTTTCTTCTTTCCTTCTTTCTTCTTCCTTTCTTTCTTCTTTCTTTCTCTCGTCTTTCTTTCTCTCGTCTTTCTTTCTTTTTTCTTTCTTTCTTATTTCTTTCTTTCTTCTTTCTTCTTTCTTTCTTTCTTCTTTCTTTCTTTCTTCTTTCTTTCTTCTTTCTTTCCTTTTTCTTTCTTTCTTTCTTCTTTCTTTCCTCTTTCTTTCTCCTTTCTTCTTTCTTTCATTCTTCTTTCTTTATTTCTTCTTTCTTTCTTTCTTCTTTCTTTCTTCTTTCTTTCTTCTTTCTTTCCTCTTTCTTTCTTCTTTCTTTCTTCTTTCTTCCTTCTTTCTTCTTTCTTCTTTCTTTCTTTCTTCTTTATTTCTTCTTTCTTTCTTTCTTTCGTTCTTCTTTCTTTCTTTCTTCTTTCTTTCTCTCGTCTTTCTTTCTTTCTTTTTTCTTTCTTTCTTATTTCTTTCTTTCTTCTTTCTTCTTTCTTTCTTTCTTCTTTCTTTCATTCTTCTTTCTTTCTTCTTTCTTTCCTTTTTCTTTCTTTCTTTCTTCTTTCTTTCCTCTTTCTTTCTCCTTTCTTCTTTCTTTCATTCTTCTTTCTTTATTTCTTCTTTCTTTCTTCTTTCTTTCTTCTTTCTTTCTTCTTTCTTTCCTCTTTCTTTCTTCTTTCTTTCTTCTTTCTTCCTTCTTTCTTCTTTCTTCTTTCTTCTTTCTTTCTTTCTTCTTTATTTCTTCTTTCTTTCTTTCGTTCTTCTTTCTTTCTTTCTTCTTTCTTTCTTCTTTCTTTCTTTCTTCTTTATTTCTTCTTTCCTTCTCTCTCTTTTCTTCCTCTCTTCTTTCTTTCTTTCTTCTCTCTTTCTTCTTTCTTTCTTTCTTCTTTCTTTCTTCTTTCTTTCTTCTTTCTTCTTTCTTTCATTCTTCTTTCTTACTTTCTTCTTTCTTTCTTTCTTCTTTCTTTCTTCTTTCTTACTTTCTTTCTTCTTTGTTCTTTCTTTCTTCTTTCTTTCTCTCTTCTTTCTTTCTTTCTTCTTTCTTTATTCTTTAGTTCTTCTTTCTTCCTTCTTTATTTCTTCTTTCTTTCTTTCTTCTTTCGTTCCCTCGTCTTTCTTTCTCTCGTGTTTCTTTCTCTCGTCTTCCTTTCTTTCTTTCGTCTTTCTTTCCTTCGTCTTTCTCTCGTCTTTCTTTCTCTCGTCTTTCCTTCTCTCGTCTTTCTTTCTCTCGTCTTTCTTTCTTCTTTCTTTCTTTGTTATTTCTTTCTTTCTTCTTTCTTCTTTCTTTCTTTCTTCTTTCTTTCTTTCTTCTTTCTCTCTTTCTTCTTTCTTTCCTCTTTCTTCTTTCTTTGTTTCTTTCTTTGTTCTTTCTTCTTTCTTTATTCTTTCTTCTTTCTTTCTTCTTTCGTTCTTTCTTCTTTCTTTCTTTCTTCTTCCTTTCTCTCGTCTTTCTTTCTCTCGTCTTTCTTTCTTTCGTCTTTCTTTCTTTCTTCTTTCTTTCTTTCTTTCTTCATTCTTTCTTCATTCTTCCTTTCTTCTTTCTTTCTTTCTTTCTTTCTTTCTTTCTTTCTTTCTTTCTTTCTTTCTTTCTTTCTTTCTTCCTTCCTTCTTTCTTTCTTTCTTTCTTTCTTCTTTCTTTCTCTATTCTTTCTTATTTCTTTCTTTCTTCTTTCTTTCTTTCTTCTTTCTTTCTTCTTTATTTCTTTTTTCTATCTTTCTTCTTTCTTTATTTCTTCTTTCTTTCTTTCTTCTTTCTTTCTTCTTTCGTTCTTTCTTCTTTCTTTCTTCTTTCTTCTTTCTTCTTTATTCTTTCTTCTTTCTTCTTTCTTCTTTCTTTCTTTCTTCTTTCTTTCTTTCTTTCTTTCTTCTTTCTTTCTTTCTTCTCTCTGTCTCTCGTCTTTCTTTCTCTCGTCTTTCCTTCTCTCGTCTTTCTTTCACTCGTCTTTCTTTCTCTCGTTTTTCTTTCTCTCGTCCTTCTTTCTTTCGTCTCTCTTTCTTTCTTCTTTCTTTCTTTCTTCTTTCTTTCTTTCTTCTTTCTTTCTTTCTTTCTTTCTTTCTTTCTTTCTTTCTTTCTTTCTTTCTTTCTTTCTTTCTTTCTTCTTTCCTTCTTCTTTCTTCTTTCTTTCTTTCTTCTTTCTTTCTTTCTTTCTTTCTTTCTTTATTTATTTATTTATTTATTTATTTATTTATTTATTCTTTCTTCTTTCTTTCTTCTTTCTTTCTTTCTTCTTTCTTTCTTTCTTCTTCCTTTCTTTCTTCTTTCTTTCTCTCGTCTTTCTTTCTCTCGTCTTTCCTTCTATCGTCTTCCTTTCTTTCTTTCGTCTTTCTTTCTCTCGTCTTTCTCTCGTCTTTCTTTCTCTCGTCTTTCTTTCTCTCGTCTTTCTTTCTCACGTCTTTCTTTCTCTCTTCTTTCTTTCTCTCGTCTTTCTCTCGTCTTTTTTCTCTCGTCTTTCTTTCTCTCGTCTTTCTTTCCAACGTCTTTCTTTCTCTCGTCTTTCTTACTCTCGTCTTTCTCTCGTCTTTCTTTCTTTCTTATTTCTTTCTTTCTTATATCTTTCTTTCTTCTTTCTTCTTTCTTTCTTTCCTCTTTCTTTCTTCTTTCTTTCTTTCTTCTTTCCTTCCTTTTTCTTTCTTTCTTTCTTCTTTCTTTCTTCTTTCTCTCTCCTTTCTTCTTTCTTTCATTCTTCTTTCTTTCTTTCTTCTTTCTTTCTTTCTTCTTCCTTTCTTCTTTCTTTCTTTCTTTCATTCTTCTTTCTTTCTTTCTTATTTCTTTCTCTAATCTTTCTTTCTCTCGTCCTTCTTTCTTCTTTCTTTCTTTCTTTCTCCTTCTTTCTTTCTTTCTTCTTTCTTTCTTTCTTCTTTCCTTCTTTCTTCTTAATTTCTTTCTTCTTTCTTTCTCTCGTCTTTCTTTCTCTCGTCTTTCTTTCTTTTTTCTTTCTTTCTTATTTCTTTCTTTCTTCTTTCTTCTTTCTTTCTTTCTTCTTTCTTTCTTTCTTCTTTCTTTCTTCTTTCTTTCCTTTTTCTTTCTTTCTTTCTTCTTTCTTTCCTCTTTCTTTCTCCTTTCTTCTTTCTTTCATTCTTCTTTCTTTATTTCTTCTTTCTTTCTTTCTTCTTTCTTTCTTCTTTCTTTCTTCTTTCTTTCCTCTTTCTTTCTTCTTTCTTTCTTCTTTCTTCCTTCGTTTTTCTTTCTCTCGTCTTTCTTTCTTTCGTCTTTCTTTCTTTCTTCTTTCTTTCTTTCTTCTTTCTTTCTTCTTTAGTTCTTTCTTCTTTCTTCCTTTCTTCTTTCTTTCTTCTGTCTTTCTTTATTCTTTCTTTCTTTCTTCTTTGTTATTTCTTTCTTTCTTTTTTCTTTCTTTCTTTCTTTCTCTCTCCTTTCTTTCTCTCTTCTTTCTTTCTTTCTTCTTTCTTTCTTTCTTTCTTCTTTCTTTCTTTCTTCTTTCTTTCTTTCTTTCTTCATTCTTTCTTCTTTCTTTCATTCTTCTTTCTTACTTTCTTCTATCTTTCTTTCTTCTTTCTTTCTTCTTTCTTACTTTCTTTCTTTTTTCTTCTTTCTTTCTTTTTTCTTTCTTTCTTCTTTCTTTCATTATTCTTTCTTTCTTTCTTCTTTCTTTCTTCTTTCTTTCTTTCTTCTTTCTTTCTTTCTTTTTTCTTTCTTCTTTCTTTCTCTCGTCTTTCTTTCTCTCGTCTTTCTTTCTTTCGTCTTTCATTCTTCTTTCTTTCTTTCTTCTCTATTTCTTTCTTTCTTCTTTCTTTCTTTCTTCTTTCTTTCTTTCTTTCTTTCTTTCTTTCTTTCTTTCTTTCTTTCTTTCTTTCTTTCTTTCTTTCTTTCTTTCTTTCTTCTGTCTTTCTTTCTTATTTCTTTCTTTCTTCTTTGTTATTTCTTTTCTTCTTTCTTTCTTTCTTCTTTCTTTCTTTCTCCTTTCTTTTTTCTTTCTTTCTTTCTTTCTTTCTTTCTTTCTTTCTTTCTTTCTTTCTTTCTTTCTTTCTTTCTTTCTTTCATTCCTTCTTTCTTCTGTCTTCCTTTATTCTTTCTTTCTTTCTTCTTTGTTATTTCTTTCTTTCTTTTTTCTTTCTTTCTTTCTCTCTCCTTTCTTTCTCTCGTCTTTCTTTCTCTCGTCTTTCTTTCACTCGTCTTTCTTTCTTTCGTCTTTCTTTCTTCTTTCATTCTTTTTTCTTTGTTTCCTCTTTCTTTCTTCTTTCTTTATTTCTTCTTTCTTTCGTTCTTTCTTTCTTTCTTGCTTTCTCTCTTTCTTCTTTCTTCCTTCTTTCTATCTTTCTTCTTTCTTTCTTTCTTCTTTCTTTCTTCTTTATTCTTTCTTTCTTTCTTCTTTCTTTCTTTCTTCTTTCTTTCTTCCTTCTTTCCTTTTTCTTTCTTTCTTTCTTCTTTCTTTCTTCTTTCTTTCTTCTTTCTTTCTCCTTTCTTCTTTCTTTCATTATTCTTTCTTTATTTCTTCTTTCTTTCTTTCTTCTTTCTTTCTTCTTTCTTCCCTTCTTCTTTATTTCTTTCTTCTTTCTTTCTTCTTTCTTTCTTCTTTCTTTCTCTCGTCTTTCTTTCTCTCGTCTTTCTTTCTTTCTTCTTTTTTTCTTCTTTCTTTCTTCTTTCTTTCTTCTTTCTTTCTTCTTTCTTTCTTTCTTCTTTCTTTCGTTCTTTCTTTCTTCCTTCTTTCCTTTTTCGTTCTTTCTTTCTTCTTTCTTTCTTCTTTCTTTCTTCTTTCTTTCTCCTTTCTTTTTCTTTCATTATTATTTCTTTATTTCTTCTTTCTTTCTTTCTTCTTTCTTTCTTCTTTCTTTCTCTCTTTCTTCATTCTTTCTTTCTTCTTTCTTTCTTCTTTCTTTCTTTCCTCTTTCTTTCTTCTTTCTTTCTTCTTTCTTTCTTTCTTTTTTCTTTCTTTCTTTCTTTCTTCTTTCTTTCTTTCTTCTTTCTTCTTTCTTCTATCTTTCTCCTTTCTTCTTTCTTCTTTCTTTCTCCTTTCTTTCTTTCTTCTTTCTTTCTTTCTTCTTTCTTTCTTTCTTCTTTCTTTCTTTCTTCTTTCTTTCTTCTTTCTTTCTTTCTTCTTTCTTTCTTCTTTCTTTCTCTCTCTTTTCTTTCTCTCTTATTTATTTCTTTCTTCTTTCTTTCTTTCTTCTCTCTTTCTTTCTTCTTTCTTTCTTCTTTCTTTCACTCTTCTTTCTTTCTTCTTTCTTTCTTTCTTATTTCTTTCTTTCTTCTTTCTTTCTCTCTCCTTTCTTTCTCTCTTCTTTCTTTCTTTCTTCTTTCTTTCATTCTTCTTTCTTACTTTCTTCTTTCTTTCTCTCTTCTTTCTTTCTTCTTTCTTTCTTTCCTCTTTCTTTCTTCTTTCTTTCTCTCTCTCTTTCTTTCTTCTTTCTTTCTTTCTTTTTTCTTCTTTCTTTATTTCTTCTTTCTTTCTTTATTCTTTCTTTCTTTCTTCTTTCTTTCTTTCTTTCTTTCTTTGTTTATTTATTTATTTACTTATTTATTCTTTCTTTCTTCTTTCTTTCTTCTTTCTTTCTTCTTTCTTTCTTCTTTCTTTCTTTCTTCTTCCTTTCTTTCTTCTTTCTTTCTCTCGTCTTTCTTTCTCTCGTCTTTCTTTCTCTCGTCTTCCTTTCTTTCTTTCGTCTTTCTTTCTTTCGTCTTTCTCTCGTATTTCTTTCTCTCGTCTTTCTTTCTCTCGTCTTTCTTTCTCTCGTATTTCCTTCTCTCGTCTTTCTTTCTCTCGTCTTTCTTTCTTTCTTCTTTCTTTCTTTCTTATTTCTTTCTTTCTTCTTTCTTCTTTCTTTCTTTATTCTTTCTTTCTTCTTTCTTTCTCTCGTCTTTCTTTCTCTCGTCTTTCTTTCTCTCGTCATTCTTTCTCTCGTCTTTCTTTCTTTAGTCTTTCTCTCGTATTTCTTTCTCTCGTCTTTCTTTCTCTCGTCTTTCTTTCTCTCGTCTTTCCTTCTTTCGTCTTTCTTTCTCTCGTCTTTCTTTCTTTCTTCTTTCTTTCTTATTTCTTTCTTTCTTCTTTCTTCTTTCTTTCTTTATTCTTTCTTTCTTCTTTCTTTCTCTCGTCTTTCTTTCTCTCGTCTTTCTTTCTTTCGTCTTTCTTTCTTCTTTCTTTCTTTCTTCTTTGTTTCCTCTTTCTTTCTTCTTTCTTTCTTTTTTCTTTCTTTCGTTCTTTCTTTCTTTCTTTATTTCTCTCTTTCTTCTTTCTTTCTTCTTTCTTTCTTTCTTCTTTCTTTCTTTCTTCTTTCTTTCTTCTTTCTTCTTTCTTTCTTTCTTCTTTCTTTCTTTATTCTTTCTTTCTTCTTTCTTTCCTTTTTCTTTCTTTCTTCTTTCTTTCTTCTTTCTTTCTCCTTTCTTCTTTCTTTCATTCTTCTTTCTTTCTTTCTTCTTTCTTTCTTCTTTCTTTCTTCCTTCTTCCTTTCTTCTTTCTTTCTTTCTTCTTTCTTTCATCTTTCTTTCTTCTTTCTTTCTTCTTTCCTTCTTTCTTCTTTCTTTCTTCTTTCTTTCTCTCGTCTTTCTTTCTCTCGTCTTTCATTCTCTCGTCTTTCTTTCTTTCGTCTTTCTTTCTTCTTTCTTTCTTCTTTCTTTCTTCTTTCTTTCTTCTTTCTTTCTTTCTTCTTTCTTTCTCTCTCCTTTCTTTCTCTCTTCTTTCTTTCTTTCTTCTTTCTTACTTTCTTCTTTCTTTCTTTCTTCTTTATTTATTCTTTCTTACTTTCTTTCTTCTTTCTTCTTTCGTTCTTCTTTCTTTCTTCTTTCATACTTTCTTTCTTCTTTCTTCATTCTTTCTTCTTTCTTTGTTCTTTCTTTCTTCTTACTTCTTTCTTTATTTCTTCTTTCTTTCTCTCTTCTTTCTTTCTTTCTTCTTTCTTTCTTTCTTCTTTCTTTCTTTCTTTCTTCTTTCTTTCTTTATTCTTTCTTTCTTCTTTCTTTCCTTTTTCTTTCTTTGTTTCTTTCTTTCTTCTTTCTTCTTTCTTTCTTCTTTCTTTCATTCTTCTTTCTTTCTTTCTTCTTTCTTTCTTCTTTCTTTCTTCCTTCTTCCTTTCTTCTTTCTTTCTTTCTTCTTTCTTTCATCTTTCTTTCTTCTTTCTTTCTTCTTTCCTTCTTTCTTCTTTCTTTCTTCTTTCTTTCTCTCGTCTTTCTTTCTCTCGTCTTTCATTCTCTCGTCTTTCTTTCTTTCGTCTTTCTTTCTTCTTTCTTTCTTCTTTCTTTCTTCTTTCTTTCTTCTTTCTTTCTTTCTTCTTTCTTTCTCTCTCCTTTCTTTCTCTCTTCTTTCTTTCTTTCTTCTTTCTTACTTTCTTCTTTCTTTCTTTCTTCTTTATTTATTCTTTCTTACTTTCTTTCTTCTTTCTTCTTTCGTTCTTCTTTCTTTCTTCTTTCATACTTTCTTTCTTCTTTCTTCATTCTTTCTTCTTTCTTTGTTCTTTCTTTCTTCTTACTTCTTTCTTTATTTCTTCTTTCTTTCTCTCTTCTTTCTTTCTTTCTTCTTTCTTTCTTTCTTCTTTCTTTCTTTCTTTCTTCTTTCTTTCTTTATTCTTTCTTTCTTCTTTCTTTCCTTTTTCTTTCTTTGTTTCTTTCTTTCTTCTTTCTTCTTTCTTTCTTCTTTCTTTCATTCTTCTTTCTTTCTTTCTTCTTTCTTTCTTCTTTCTTTCTTCCTTCTTCCTTTCTTCTTTCTTTCTTTCTTCTTTCTTTCATCTTTCTTTCTTCTTTCTTTCTTCTTTCCTTCTTTCTTCTTTCTTTCTTCTTTCTTTCTCTCGTCTTTCTTTCTCTCGTCTTTCATTCTCTCGTCTTTCTTTCTTTCGTCTTTCTTTCTTCTTTCTTTCTTCTTTCTTTCTTCTTTCTTTCTTCTTTCTTTCTTTCTTCTTTCTTTCTCTCTCCTTTCTTTCTCTCGTGCTTCTTTCTGTCGTCTTTCTTTCTTTCTTTCGTCTTTCTTTCTTTCGCCTTTCTCTCGTCTTTCTCTCGTCTTTCTTTCTCTCGTCTTTCTTTCTCTCTTCTTTCTTTCTCTCGTCTTTCTTTCATTCTTCTTTCTTTCTTTCTTCTTTCTTTCTTTCTTCTTTCTTTCTTCTTTCTTTCTTTCTTTCTTTCTTTATTTATTTATTTATTTATTCTTTCTTTCTTCTTTCTTTATTCTTTCTTTTTTTCTTCTTTCTTTCTTTCTTCTTCCTTTCTTTCTTCTTTCTTTCTCTCGTCTTTCTTTCCCTCATGATTCTTTCTCTCGTCTTCCTTTCTTTCCTTCACCTTTCTTTCTTTCGTCTTTCTTTCACTCGTCTTTCTTTCTCTCGTCTTTCTTTCTCTCGTCTTTCTTTCTCTCGTCTTTCTTTCTTCTTTCTTTCTCTCTTATTTCTTTCTTTCGTTCTTTCTTTCTTTCTTTCTTTCTTCTTTCTTTCTTTTTTCTTTCTTTCTTCTTTCTTATTTCTTTCTTTCTTCTTTCTTTCCTTCTTCTTTCTTCCTTTTTTCTTTCTTTTTTCTTTCTTTCTTTCTTCTTTCTTTCTTTCTTCTTTCTTTCTTCTTTATTCCTTCTTTCTTTCTTTCTTCTTTCTTTTTTCTTCATTCTTTCTTCTTTCTTTCTTTCTTCTTTCTTTCTTCTTCCTTTCTTTCTTCTTTCTTTCTCTCGTCTTTCTTTCTCTCGTGCTTCTTTCTGTCGTCTTTCTTTCTTTCTTTCGTCTTTCTTTCTTTCGTCTTTCTCTCGTCTTTCTTTCTCTCGTCTTTCTTTCTCTCGTCTTTCTTTCTCTCGTCTTTCTTTCTTTCTTCTTTCTTTCTTTCTTCTTTCTTTCTTTCTTCTTTCTTTCTCCTTTCTTTCTTTCTTCTTTCTTTCTTCTTTCTTTCTTTCTTCTTTCTTTCTTCTTTCTTTCTTTCTTCTTTCTTTCGTTCTTTCTTTCTTTCTTTCTTTCTTCTTTCTTTCTTTCTTCTTTCTTTCTTTCTTCTTTCTTATTTCTTTCTTTCTTCTTTCTTTCCTTCTTATTTCTTTCTTCTTTCTTTTTTTTTCTTTCTTTCTTCTTTCTTTCTTTCTTCTTTCTTTCTTCTTTCTTTCTTCTTTCTTTCTGACTTCTTTCCTTCTTTTTTCTTCCTTTCTTTCTTCTTTCTTTCTCTCGTCTATCTTCCTCTCATCTTTCTTTCTCTAGTCTTTCTTTCTTCTTTCTTTCTTTCTTCCTTCTTCCTTCTTTCTTTCTTTCTTCTTTCTTTCTTCTTTCTTTCTTCTTTCTTTCTTCTTTCTTTCTTTCTTCTTTCTTTCTTTCTTTCTTCTTTCTTTCTGTCTTTCTTTCTTCTTTCCTTTTCTTTCTTCTTTCTTTCTTTCTTCTTTCTTTCTTTTTCTTTCTTTCTTTCTTTCTTTCTTTCTTTCTTTCTTTCTTTCTTTCTTTCTTCTTTCTTTCTTCTTTCTTTCTTCTTTCTTTCTTCTTTCTTCTTTCTTTCTTTCTTTCTTCTTTCTTTCTTTCTTCTTTCTTTCTTCTTTCTTTCTTCTTTCCTTCTTTCTTCTTCCTTTCTTTCTTCTTTCTTTCTCTCGTCTTTCTCTCGTGTTTCTTTGTCTCGTCTTTCTTTCTCTCATCTTTCTTTCTATCGTCTTTCTTTCTCTCGTCTTTCTTTCTTTCTTCTTTCTTTCTTTCTTATTCCTTTCTTTCTTCTTTATTCTTTCTTTCTTTCTTCTTTCTTTCTTTCTTCTTTCTTTCCTTTTTCTTTCTTCTTTCTTCTTTCTTTCTTCTTTCTTTCTCCTTTCTTCTTTCTTTCTTTCTTCTTTTTTTCTTCATTCTTATTTCTTTCTTTCTTCTTTCTTTCCTTCTTCTTTCTTTCTTCTTTCTTTCTTTTTTCTTTCTTTCTTTCTCCTTTCTTATTTCTTTCTTTCTTATTTCTTTCTTTCTTCTTTCTTTCTTTCTTCTTTCTTTCTTCTGTCTTTCTTTCTTCTTTCTTTCTTTCATCTTTCTTTCTTTCTTCTTTCTTTCTTTCTTCTTTCTTTTTTCTTTCTTTCTTTCTTCTTTCTTTCTTCTTTCTTCTTTCTTCTTTCTTCTTTCTTCTTTCTTCTTTCTTCTTTCTTCTTTCTTCTTTCTTCTTTCTTCTTTCTTCCTTTTTTCTTTCTTTTTTCTTTCTTTCTTTCTTCTTTCTTTCTTTCTTCTTTCTTTCTTCTTTCTTCTTCTTTCTTTCTTCTTTCTTTCTTCTTTCTTTCTTCTTTCTTTCTTTCTTCTTTCTTTCTTCTTTATTCTTTCTTTCTTTCTTTCTTCCTTTCTTCTTTCCTTCTTCTTTCTTCTTTCTTTCTTTCTTCTATCTTTCTTTCTTTCTTTCTTTCTTTATTTATTTATTTATTCTTTCTTTATTATTTCTTTCTTCTTTCTTTCTTTCTTCTTTCTTTCTTTCTTCTTCCTTTCTTTCTTCTTTATTTCTTTCTTCTTTCTGTCTCTCGTCTTTCTTTCTCTCGTCTTTCTTTCTCTCGTCTTTCTTTCACTCGTCTTTATTTCTCTCGGTTTTCTTTCTCTCGTCATTCTTTCTTTCGTCTTTCTTTCTTTCTTCTTTCTTTCTTTCTTCTTTCTTTCTTTCTTCTTTCTTCCTTCTTTCTTTCTTTCTTCTTTCTTTCTTCCTTCTTTCTTATTTCTATCTTTCTTTTTTCTTTCCTTCTTCTTTCTTCTTTCTTTCTTCTTTCTTTCTTTCTTCTTTCTTTCTTTCTTTCTTCTTTCTTTCTTTCTTCCTTTCTTCTTTCCTTCTTCTTTCTTCTTTCTTTCTTTCTTCTATCTTTCTTTCTTTCTTTCTTTATTTATTTATTTATTCTTTCTTTATTATTTCTTTCTTCTTTCTTTCTTTCTTCTTTCTTTCTTTCTTCTTCCTTTCTTTCTTCTTTCTTTCTCTCGTCTTTCTTTCTCTCATGTTTCTTTCTCTCGTCTTCCTTTCTTTCTTTCGTCTTTCTTTCTTTCGTCTTTCTCTCGTCTTTCTTTCTCTCGTATTTCTTTCTCTCGTCTTTCTTTCTCTCCTCTTTCTTTCTTCTTTCTTTCTTTCTTCTTTCTTGTTTATTTCTTCTTTCTTTCTTTCTTCTTTCTTTCTTCTTTCTGTCTTTCTATTTTCTTTCTTATTTCTTCTTTTTTTTGTCTTTTTTCTTTCTTTCTCTCTTCTTCCTTTCTTTCTTCTTTCTTTCTTCTTTCTTTCTTCTTTCTTTCTTTCTTCTCTCTTTCTTCTTTCTTTCTTTCTTTCTTCTTTCTTTATTCTTTCTTTATTTCTTCTTTCTTCTTTATTCTTTCTTTCTTTCTTCTTTCTTTATTTTTCATTCTTTCTTCTTTCTTTCTTTCTTCTTTCTTTCTTTCTTCTTCCTTTCATTCTTCTTTCTTTCTTTCGTCTTTCTTTCTCTCGTGCTTCTTTCTCTCCTCTTTCTTTCTTTCTTTCGTCTTTCTTTCTTTCGTCTTTCTCTCGTCTTTCTTTCTCTCGTCTTTCTTTCTCTCCTCTTTCTTTCTTATTTCTTTCTTTCTTCTTTCTTTCTTTCTTCTTTCATCTTTCTTTCTTCTTTCTTTCTTTCTTCTTTCTTTCTTCTTTCTTTCTTTTTTCTTTCTTTCTTTCTTCTTTCTTTCTTTCTTTTTTCTTCTTTCTTTCTTTCTTCTTTCTTTCTTTCTTCTTTCTTTCTTCTTTCTTTCTTCTTTCTTTCTTCTTTCTTTCTTTCTTTCTTTCTTCTTTCTTTCTTTCTTCTTTCTTATTTCTTTCTTTCTTCTTTCTTTCCTTCTTATTTCTTTCTTCTTTCTTTTTTTTTCTTTCTTTCTTCTTTCTTTCTTTCTTCTTTCTTTCTTCTTTCTTTCTTCTTTCTTTCTGACTACTTTCCTTCTTTTTTCTTCCTTTCTTTCTTCTTTCTTTCTCTCGTCTTTCTTTCTCTCATCTTTCTTTCTCTAGTCTTTCTTTCTCTCTTTCGTCTTTATTTCTTTCGTCTTTCTCTCGTCTTTCTCTCGTCTTTCTTTCTCTCGTCTTTCTTTCTTTCGTCTTTCTTTCTTCTTTATTTCTTTCTTCCTTCTTCCTTCTTTCTTTCTTTCTTCTTTCTTTCTTCTTTCTTTCTTCTTTCTTTCTTTCTTCTTTCTTTCTTTCTTTCTTCTTTCTTTCTGTCTTTCTTTCTTCTTTCCTTTTCTTTCTTCTTTCTTTCTTTCTTCTTTCTTTCTTTTTCTTTCTTTCTTTCTTTCTTTCTTTCTTTCTTTCTTTCTTTCTTTCTTTCTTTCTTTCTTCTTTCTTTCTTCTTTCTTTCTTTCTTCTTTCTTTCTTCTTTCTTCTTTCTTTCTTTCTTCTTTCTTTCTTTATTCTTTCTTTCTTCTTTCTTTCTTCTTTCCTTCTTTCTTCTTCCTTTCTTTCTTCTTTCTTTCTCTCGTCTTTCTCTCGTGTTTCTTTGTCTCGTCTTTCTTTCTCTCGTCTTTCTTTCTCTCGTCTTTCTTTCTTTCGTCTTTCTTTCATTCTTCTTTCTTTCTTCATTCTTTCTTTCTTCTTTCTTTCTACTTTCTTTCTTTCTTCTTTCTTTCTTCATTCTTTCTTTCTTCTTTCTTTCTTCTTTCTTTCTTCTTTCTTTCTTTCTTTCTTTCTTTCTTTCTTTCTTTCTTTCTTTCTTTCTTTCTTCTTTCTTTCTTTCTTCTTTCTTTCTTTCTTCTTTCTTATTTCTTTCATTCTTCTTTCTTTCCTTCTTCTTTCTTTCTTCTTTCTTTCTTTTTTCTTTCTTTCTTTCTTCTTTCTTTCTGTCTTTCTTTCTTCTTTCCTTTTCTTTCTTCTTTCTTTCTTTCTTCTTTCTTTCTTTATATTTCTTTCTTTCTTTCTTTCTTTCTTTCTTTCTTTCTTTCTTTCTTTCTTCTTTCTTTCTTCTTTCTTTCTTCTTTCTTTCTTTCTTCTTTCTTTCTTTCTTCTTTCTTCTTTCTTTCTGCTTTCTTCATTCTTTCTTTCTTCTTTCCTTCTTTCTTCTTCCTTTCTTTCTTCTTTCTTTCTTTCGTCTTTCTTTCTCTCGTCTTTCTTTCTTCTTTCTTTCTTTCTTCTTTCTTTCTTCTTTTTTTCTTTCTTCTTTTTTTCTTTCTTATTTCCTTCTTGTTTTCTTCTTTCTTTCTTCTTTCTTTCTTCTTTCTTTCTTTCTTCTTTCTTTCTTTCTTCTTCCTTTCTTTCTTCTCTCTTTCTTCTTTCTTTCTTGCTTCTTTCTTTCTTCTTTCTTTATTTCTTCTTTCTTTCTTCTTTATTCTTTCTTTCTTTCTTCTTTCTTTCTTTTTTAATTCTTTCTTCTTTCTTTCTTTCTTCTTTCTTTCTTTCTTCTTCCTTTCTTTCTTCTTTCTTTCTTTCGTCTTTCTTTCTCTCGTGCTTCTTTCTCTCCTCTTTCTTTCTTTCTTTCGTCTTTCTTTCTTTCGTCTTTCTCTCGTCTTTCTTTCTCTCGTCTTTCTTTCTCTCGTCTTTCTTTCTCTCCTCTTTCTTTCTCTCCTCTTTCTTTCTTCTTTCTTTCTTTCTTCTTTCTTTCTTTCTTTCTTCTTTCTTCTTTCTTTCTTCTTTCTTTCTTTCTTCTTTTTTTCTTCTTTCTTTCTTTTTTATTTATTTCTTTCTTCTTTCTTTCTTTCTTCTTTCTTTCTTTCTTTCTTTCTTCTTTTTTCTTTCATCTTTCTCTCGTCTTTCTTTCTCTCGTCTTTCTTTATCTCATGTTTCTTTCTCTCATCTTTCTTTCTCTCGTCTTTCTTTCTCTCGTCTTTCTTTCTCTCGTCTTTCTTTCTTTCGTCTTTCTTTCATTCTACTTTCTTCTTTCTTTCTTTCTTCTTTTTTCTACTTTCTTTCTTTCTTCTTTCTTTCTTCTTTCTTTCTTTCTTCTTTCTTTCTTCTTTCTTTCTGTCTTCTTTCCTTCTTTCTTCTTCCTTTCTTTCTTCTTTCTTTCTTCTTTCTTTCTGTCTTCTTTCCTTCTTTCTTCTTCCTTTCTTTCTTCTTTCTTTCTCTCGTCTTTCTTTCTCTCGTGTTTCTTTTTCTCGTCTTTCTTTCTCTCTTTGGTCTTTCTTTCTTTCGTCTTTCTCTCGTCTTTCTTTCTCTCATCTTTCTTTCTCTCGTCTTTCTTTCTTTCGTCTTTCTTCCTTTTCTTTCTTTCTTCCTTCTTTCTTCTTTCTTTCTTTCTTCTTTCTTTCTTCTTTCTTTCTTCTTTCTTTCTTCTTTCTTTCTTTCTTCTTTCTTTCTGTCTTTCTTTCTTCTTTCCTTTTCTTTCTTCTTTCTTTCTTTCTTCTTTCTTTCTTTATCTTTCTTTCTTTCTTTCTTTCTTTCTTTCTTTCTTTCTTCTTTCTTTCTTCTTTCTTTCTTTCTTCTTTCTTTCTTTCTTTCTTTCTTCTTTCTTTCTTTCTTCTTTCTTCTTTCTTTCTTTCTTTCTTCTTTCCTTCTTTCTTCTTCCTTTCTTTCTTCTTTCTTTCTCTCGTCTTTCTTTCTCTCGTCTTTCTTTCTCTCGTCTTTCTTTCTCTCATCTTTCTTTCTATCGTCTTTGTTTCTCTCATCTTCTTTCTTTCTTCTTTATTTCTTTCTTATTTCTTTCTTTCTTCTTTCTTCTTTCTTCTTTCTTTCTTTCTTCTTTCTTTCTATCTTTCTTCATTCTTCTTTCTTTCTTTCTTTCTTTCTTTCTTTCTTTCTTTCTTTCTTTCTTTCTTTCTTTCTTTCTTTCTTTCTTCTTTCTTCCTTCTTTCTTTCTTTCTTCTTTCTTTCTCTCGTCTTTCTTTCTCTCGTGCTTCTTTCTTTCATCTTTCTTTCTTTCTTTCTTTCGTCTTTCTTTCTTTCGTCTTTCTCTCGTCTTTCTCTCGTCTTTCTTCTCGTCTTTCTTTCTCTCGTCTTTCTTTCTCTCGTCTTTCTTTCTCTCATCTTTCTTTCTTTCATCTTTCTTTCTTCTTTCTTTCTTTCTTCTTTCTTTCTTTCTTCTTTCTTTCTTCTTTCTTTCTTTCTTCTTTCTTTCTTCTTTCTTTCTTTCTTCTTTCTTTCGTTCTTTCTTTCTTTCTTTCTTTCTTTCTTCTTTCTTTCTTTCTTCTTTCTTTCTTCCTTCTTTCTTCTTTCTTTCTTTCTTCTTTCTTCTTTCTTCTTTCTTTCTTTCTTCTTTCTTTCTCTCATCTTTCTTTCTCTCGTATTTCTTTCTCTCGTCTTTCTTTCTTTGTTCTTTCTTTCTTTCTTATTTCTTTCTGTCTTCTTTCTTCTTTCTTTCTTTCTTCTTTCTTTCTTCTTTCTTTCTTTCTTCTTTCTTTCTTCTTTCTTTCTCTCGTCTTTCTTTCTCTCGTCATTCTTTCTCTCGTCTTTCTTTCGTCTTTCTCTCTTCTTTCTTTCTTTCACCTTCTTTCTTCTTTCTCTCTTTCTTCTTTCTTTCTTCTTTCTTTCTTCTTTATTTCTGTCTTTCTTTCTTCTTTCCTTTTCTTTCTTCTTTCTTTCTTTCTTCTTTCTTTCTTTCTTTTCATTCTTTTTCTTTCTTTCTTTCTTTCTTTCTTTCTTTCTTTCTTTCTTTCTTTCTTTCTTTCTTTCTTTCTTCTTTCTTTCTTCTTTCTTTCTTTCTTCTTTCTTTCTTCTTTCTTCTTTCTTTCTTTCTTTCTTCTTTCTTTCTTTCTTCTTTCTTTCTTTCTTCTTTCCTTCTTTCTTCTTCCTTTCTTTCTTCTTCCTTTCTTTCTTCTTTCTTTCTCTCGTCTTTCTTTCTCTCGTGTTTCTTTGTCTCGTCTTTCTTTCTCTCTTTCGTCTTTCTTTCTTTCGTCTTTCTCTCGTCTTTCTTTCTCTCGTCTTTCTTTCTCTCATCTTTCTTTCTCTCGTCTTTCTTTCTCTCGTCTTTCTTTCTTTCTTCTTTCTTTCTTTCTTATTACTTTCTTTCTTCTTTCTTCTTTCTTTCTTTCTTCTTTCTTTCTTTCTTCTTTCTTTCTTTCTTTCTTCTTTCTTTCCTTTTTCTTTCTTTCTTCTTTCTTTCTTCTTTCTTCTCTCCTTTCTTCTTTCTTTTTTTCTTCTTTCTTTCTTTCTTCTTTCTTTCTTTCTTTTCTTTCTTCTTCCTTCCTTTCCTCTTTCTTTCTTTCTTCTTTCTTTCTTTCTTCTTTCTTTCTTCTTTCTTCCTTCTTTCTTTCTTTCTTCTTTCTTTTTTCTTCTTAATTTTTACTTTCTTTCTCTCGTCTTTCTTTCTCTCGTCTTTCTTTCTCTCGTCTTTCTTTCTCTCGTCTTTCTTTCTTTCGTCTTTCTTTCTTCTTTCTTTCTTCTTTCTTTCTTCTATCTTTCTTTCTTCTTTCTTTCGTTCTTTCTTTCATTCTTTCTTTCTTTCCTTCTTTCTTTCTTCTTTCTTTCTTCTTTCTTACTTCTTTCTTTCTTTGTTCTTTCTTTCTTCTTTCTTCTTTCTTTCTCTCTTCTTTCTTTCTTCTTTCTTTCTTACTTTCTTCTATCTTTCTTTCTTCTTTCTTTATTCTTTCTTCTTTCTTTCTTCTTTCATTCTTTCGTCTTTCTTTCTTTCTTCTTTCTTTCTTTCTTCTTTTTCTTTCTTCTTTCTTTCTTTATTCTTTCTTTCTTTCTTCTTTCTTTCTTCTTTCTTTCTTTCTTCTTACTTTCTTTCTTTTTTCTTTCTTCTTTCTTTCTCTCGTCTTTCTTTCTCTCGTCTTTCTTTCTTACGTCTTTCATTCTTCTTTCTTTCTTTCTTTCTTCTTTCTTTCTTTCTTTCTTCTTTCTTACTTTCTACTTTCTTTCTTATTTCTTTCTTTCTTCTTTCTTTCGTTCTTTCTTTCTTTCTTTCTTTCTTTCTTTCTTCTTTCTTTCTTTCTTCTTTCTTTCTTACTTCTTTCTTATTTCTTTCTTTCTTCTTTCTTTCTTTCTTTTTTCTTTCTTCTTTCTTTCTTTTTTCTTTCTTTCTTTCTTTTTCTTTCTTTCTTTCTTTCTTTCTTTCTTCTTCTTTCTTTCTTCTTTCTTTCTTTCTGCTTTCTTTCTTCTTTCTTCTTTCTTTCTTTCTTCTTTGTTTCTTTCTTCTTTCTTTCTTTCTTCCTTTCTTCTTTCTTTCTTTCTTCTTTTTGTCTCTCGTCTTTCTTCTTTCTTTCTTCTTTCTTCTTTCTTTCTTCTTTCTTCTTTCTATCTTTCTTTCTTCTTTCTTTCTTTCTTTCTTTCTTCTTTCCTTCTTCTTTCTTCTTTCTTTCTTCTATCTTTCTTTCTTTCTTTCTTTATTTATTTATTTATTTCTTTATTTCTTTATTTCTTTATTTCTTTCTTCTTTCTTTCTTTCTTCTTTCTTTCTTTCTTCTTTCTTTCTCTCGTCTTTCTTTCTCTCGTCTTTCTTTCTCTCGTCTTTCTTTCTCTCGTCTTTATTTCTCTCGTCATTCTTTCTTCTTTCTTTCTTTCTTATTTCTTTCTTTCTTCCTTCTTCTTTCTTTCTTTCTTCTTTCTTTCTTTCTTCTTTCTTTCTTTCTTCTTCTTTTCCTTTTTCTTTCTTTCTTCTTTCTTTCTTCCTTCTTTCTTCTTTCTTTCTTTCTTCTTTCTTTCTTCCTTCTTTCTTTCTTCTTTCTTTCTTCTTTATTTCTTTCTTCTTCCTTTCTTTCGTCTTTCCTTCTTTCTTCTTTCTTTCTACTTTTTTCTTTCTTCTTTTTTTCTTTCTTCTTTCCTTCTTGTTTTCTTCTATCTTTCTTCTTTCTTTCTTCTTTCTTTCTTCTTTCTTTCTTTCTTTCTTCTTTCTTTCTTTCTTCTTCCTTTCTTTCTTCTTTCTTTCTTCTTTCTTTCTTCTTTCTTTCGATCTTTTTTCTTTCTTCTTTCTTCTTTTTTTCTCTCGTCTTTATTTCTTTCTTTCTTCTTTCTTTCTTTCTCCTTTCTTTCTTCTTTCTGTCTTCTTTCTTTCTTCTTTCTTTCTTTCTTATTTCTTTCTTCTTTCTTTCTTTCTTCTTTCTTTCTTTCTTCTTCCTTTATTTCTTCTTTCTTTCTCAAGTCTTTCTTCCTCTCATGCTTCTTTCTCTCGTATTTCTTTCTTTCTTTCTTCTTTCTTTCTTTCGTCTTTCTCTCATCTTTCTCTTGTCTTTCTTTCTCTCGTCTTTCTTTCTCTCGTCTTTCTTTCTTTTTCTTTCTTTCTTTCTTCTTTCTTTCTTCTTTCTTATTTCTTATTTCCTCTTTCTTTCTTTCTTCTTTCTTTCTTTCTTCTTTCTTTCTTTCTTCTTTCTTTCTTCTTTCGTTCTTTCTTCTTTCTGTCTTTCTTCTTCCTTTCTCTCGTCTTTCTTTCTCTCGTCTTTCTTTCTTTCGTCTTTCTTCCTTTCTTCTTTTTTCTTTCTTCTTTCTTTCTTTTTTCTTTTTTCTTTCTTTCTTCTTTCTTTCTTCTTTCTTTCTTTCTATCTTCTGTCTTTCTTTCTTCTTTCTTTCTTTCTACTTTCTTTCTTTCTTCTTTCTTTCTCTCTCCTTTCTTTCTCTCTTTTTCTTTCTTTCTTCTTTCTTTCTTTCTCCTTTCTTTCTTTCTTCTTTCTTTCTTTCTTCTTTCTTTCTTCTTTCTTTCTTTCTTCTTTCTTTCTTTCTTTTTTCTTTCTTTCTTCTTTCTTTCTTCTTTCGTTCTTACTTCTTTCTTTCTCTCTCCATTCTTTCTTTCTTCTTTCTTTCTTTCTTCTCTCTTTCTCTCTTACTTTCTTCTTTCTTTCTTTCTTCATTCTTTCTTTCTTCTTTCTTTCTTTCTTCTTTCTTTCTGTCTCCTTTCTTTCTCTCTTCTTTCTTTCTTTCTTCTTTCTTTCTTTCTTCTTTCTTTCTTTCTTCTTTCTTTCTTCTTTCTTTCTTCTTTCTTTCTTCTTTGTTTCATTCTTCTTTCTTACTTTCTTCTATCTTTCTTTCTTCTTTCTTTCTTCTTTCTTACTTTCTTTCTTCTTTCTTCTTTCTTTCTTTCTTCTTTCATTCTTCTTTTTTCTTTCTTTGTTTCTTTCTTTCCTCTTTTTCTTTCCTTATTCTTTCTTCTTTCTTTCTTCTTTCATTCTTTCGTCTTTCTTTCTTTCTTCTTTCTTTCTTTTTTCTTTCTTTCTTCTTTCTCTCTTTTTTCTTTCTTTCTTTCTTCTTTCTTTCTTTCTTCTTTCTTTGTTCTTTGTTCTTTCTTCTTTCTTCTTTCTTCTTTCTTCTTTCTTCTTTCTTCTTTCTTCTTTCTTCTTTCTTTCTTTCTTTCTTTCTTCTTTCTTTCTTTCCTTTTTCTTTCTTTCTTTCTTTCTTCTTTCTTTCTTTCTTCTTTCTTTCTCTTGTCATTCTTTCTCTCGTCTTTCTCTCGTCTTTCTTTCTCTCGTCTTTCTTTCTCTCGTCTTTCTTTCTTTCGTCTTTCTTTCTTCTTTCTTTCATTCTTCTTTCTTTCTTTCTTCTTTCATTCTTCTTTCGTTCTTTCTTCTTTCTTTCTTTCTTCTTCCTTTCTCTCGTCTTTCTTTCTCTCGTCTTTCTTTCTTTCGTTTTTCTTTCTTTCTTCTTTTTTCTTTCTTCTTTCTCTCTTTCTTCTTTCTTTCTTTCTTCTTTGTTTCTTCTTTGTTTCTTTCTTCTTTCTTTCTTCTTTCTTTCTTTCTTCTTTCTTTCTTCTTTCTTTCTTCTTTCTTTCTTTCTTCTTTCTTTCTTCTTTCCTTATTTCTTTCTTCTTTCTTTCTTTCTTCTTTCTTCTTTCTTTCTTTCTTTCTTCTTTCTTTCTTTCTTTCTTTCTTTCTTTCTTTCTTTCTTTCTTTCTTTCTTCTTTCTTTCTTCTTTCTTTCTTTCTTCTTTCTTTCTCCTTTCTTTCTTACTTCTTTCTTTCTTCTTACTTTCTTTCTTCTTTCTTTCTTCTTTCTTTCTTCTTTCTTTCTCTCTTTCTACATTCTTTCTTTCTTCTTTCTTTCTTCTATCTTTCTTTCCTCTTTCCTTCTTTCTTTCTTCTTTCTTTCTTCTTTCCTTCTTTCTTCTTTCTTTCTTCTTTCTTTCTTTCTTTTTTCTTTTTTCTTTCTTTCTTCTTTCTTTCTTCTTTCTTTCTTTCTTTCTTCTTTCTTTCTTTCTTCTTCCTTTCTTTCTTCTTTCTTTCTTTCTTCTTTCTTTCTTCTTTCTTTCTCTCTCCTTTCTTTCTCTCTTCTTTCTTTCTTTCTTCTTTCTTTCTTTCTCCTTTCTTTCTTTCTTCTTTCTTTCTTTCTTCTTTCTTTCTTCTTTCTTTCTCTCTTTCTTCATTCTTTCTTTCTTCTTTCTTTCTTCTATATTTCTTTCCTCTTTCCTTCTTTCTTTCTTCTCTCTTTCTTCTTTCCTTCTTTCTTCTTTCTTTCTTCTTTCTTTCTTTCTTTTTTCTTTTTTCTTTCTTTCTTCTTTCTTTCTTCTTACTTTCTTTCTTTATTCTTTCTTTCTTTCTTCTTTCTTTCTCTCTCCTTTCTTTCTCTCTTCTTTCTTTCTTTCTCCTTTCTTTCTTTCTTTTCTTTCTTTCTTCTTTCTTTCTTCTTTCTTTCTTTCTTCTTTCTTTCTTTCTTCTTTCGTTCTTTCTTCTTTCTTTCTCTCTCCTTTCTTTCTCTCTTCTTTCTTTCTTCTTTCTTTCTTTCTTTCTTTCTTCTTTTTCTTACTTCTTTCTTTCTTCTTTCTTTCTTCTTTCTTCTTTCTTTGTTTCTTTCTTTCCTCTTTCTTCCTTCTTTATTCTTTCTTCTTTCTTTCTTCTTTCATTCTTTCCTCTTTCTTTCTTTCTTCTTTCTTTCTTTCTTCTTTCTTTCTTTCTTCTTTCTTTCTTTCTTCTTTCATTCTTTATTCTTTCTTTCTTTCTTCTTTCTTTCTTCTTTCTTTCTTTCTTCTTTCTTTCTTTCTTTCTTTTTTCTTTCTTCTTTCTTTCTCTCGTCTTTCTTTCTCTCGTCTTTCTTTCTTTTGTCTTTCATTCTTCTTTCTTTCTTTCTTCTCTCTTTCTTTCTTTCTTCTTTCTTTCTTCCTTCTTTCTTTCTTTCTTTCTTTCTTTCTTTCTTTCTTTCTTTCTTTCTTTCTTTCTTTCTTCTGTCTTTCTTTCTTATTTCTTTCTTTCTTCTTTGTTATTTCTTTTCTTCTCTCTTTCTTTCTTCTTTCTTTCTTTCTCCTTTCTTTTTTCTTTCTATCTTTCTTTCTTTCTTTCTTTCTTTCATTCTTTCTTTCTTTCTTTCATTCTTTCTTTCTTCTGTCTTTCTTTATTCTTTCTTTCTTTCTTCTTTGTTATTTCTTTCTTTCTTTTTTCTTTCTTTCTTTCTATCTCCTTTCTTTCTCTCTTCTTTCTTTCTTTCTTATTTCTTTCTTTCTTCTTTCTTTCTTTCTTCATTCTTTCTTCTTTCTTTCATTCTTCTTTCTTACTTTCTTCTATCTTTCTTTCTTCTTTCTTTCTTCTTTCTTACTTTCTTTCTTCTTTCTTCTTTCTTTCTTTTTTCTTTCTTTCTTCTTTCTTTCTTCTTTCTTCTTGCTTTGTTTCTTTCCTTCCTCTTTCTTCTTTCTATATTCTTTCTTCATTCTTTCTTCTTTCATTCTTTCGTCTTTCTTTCTTTCTTTCTCTCTCCTTTCTTTCTTTCTCCTTTCTTTCTCTCTTCTTTCTTTCTTTCTTCATTCTTTCTTTCTTTCTTCTTTCTTTCTTTCTTCTTTCTTTCTTTATTCTTTCTTTCTTCTTTCTTTCTTCTTTCTTTCTTTCCTCTTTCTTTCTTTCTTTTTTCTTTCTTCTTTCTTTCTCTCGTCTTTCTTTCTCTCGTCTTTCTTTCTCTCGTCTTTCTTTCTTTCGTCTTTCATTCTTCTTTCTTTCTTTCTTCTCTCTTTCTTTCTTTCTTCTTTCTTTCTTTCTTCTTTCTTTCTCTCTTTCTTTCTTTCTTTCTTTCTTTCTTTCTTTCTTTCTTTCTTCTGTCTTTCTTTCTTATTTCTTTCTTTCTTCTTTGTTATTTCTTTTCTTCTTTCTTTCTTTCTTCTTTCTTTCTTCTTTCTTTCTTTTTTCTTTCTTTCCTTCTTCTTTCTTTCTTTATTCTTTCTTTCTTTCTTCTTTCTTTCTTCTTTCTTTCTTCTTTCTTTCCTCTTTCTTCTTTCTTCTTTCTTTCTTTCTTCTTTGTTTCTTTCTTCTTTGTTTTCTCTCTTCCTGTCTTCTTTCTTTCTTTCTTCTTTCTGTCTCTCGTCTTTCTTTCTCTCGTGTTTCTTTCTCTCGTCTTTCTTTCACTCGTCTTTCTCTCGTTTTTCTTTCTCTCGTCTTTCTTTCTTTCGTCTTTCTTTCTTTCTTCTTTCTTTCTTTCTTCTTTCTTTCTTCTTTCTTTCTTTTTTCTTTCTTTCCTTCTTCTTTCTTTCTTTCTTCTTTCTTTCTTTCGTCTTTCTTTCTTCTTTCTTTGTTTCTTCTTTCTTTCTTTCTTCTTTCATTCTTCTTTAGTTCTTTCTTCTTTCTTCCTTTCTTCTTTCTTTCTTCTTTTTTCTTTCTTTTTTCTTTCTTTCTTCTTTCTTTCTTTTTCTTTATTTCTCCTTTCTTTCTTTCTTCTTTCTTTATTTCTTCTTTCTTTCTTCTTTCTTTCTTTCTTCTTTCTTTCTTTCTTCTTTCGTTCTTTCTTCTTTCTTTCTCTCTCCTTTCTTTCTCTCTTCTTTCTTTCTTTCTTCTCTCTTTCTTTCTTACTTTCTTCTTTCTTTCTTTCTTCTTTCTTTCTTTCTTCTTTCTTTCTTTCTTCTTCTTTCTCTCTCCTTTCTTTCTCTCTTCTTTCTTTCTTTCTTTCTTTCTTCTTTTTCTTACTTCTTTCTTTCTTCTTTCTTTCTTCTTTCTTCTTTCTTTGTTTCTTTCTTTTCTCTTTCTTCTTTCTTTATTCTTTCTTCTTTCTTTCTTCTTTCATTCTTTCCTCTTTCTTTCTTTCTTCTTTCTTTCTTTCTTCTTTCTTTCTTTCTTCTTTCTTTCTTTATTCTTTCTTTCTTTCTTCGTTCTTTCTTCTTTCTTTCTTTCTTCTTTCTTTCTTTCTTTTTTTTTCTTCTTTCTTTCTCTCGTCTTTCTTTCTCTCGTCTTTCTTTCTTTCGTCTTTCATTCTTCTTTCTTTCTTTCTTTCTTCTTTCTTTCTTTCTTCTTTCTTTCTTCTTTCTTTCTTTCTCCTTTCTTTTTTCTTTCTTTCTTTCTTTCTTTCTTTCTTTCTTTCTTTCTTTCTTTCTTTCTTTCTTTCTTTCTTTCTTTCTCCTTTCTTTCTTACTTCTTTCTTTCTTCTTACTTTCTTTCTTCTTTCTTTCTTCTTTCTTTCTTCTTTCTTTCTTCTTTCTTTCTCTCTTTCTACATTCTTTCTTTCTTCTTTCTTTCTTCTATCTTTCTTTCCTCTTTCCTTCTTTCTTTCTTCTTTCTTTCTTCTTTCCTTCTTTCTTCTTTCTTTCTTCTTTGTTTCTTTCTTTTTTCTTTTTTCTTTCTTTCTTCTTTCTTTCTTCTTTCTTTCTTTCTTTCTTCTTTCTTTCTTTCTTCTTTCTTTCTTTCTTCTTTCTTTCTTTCTTCTTTCTTTCTTCTTTCTTTCTCTTTCTTTTTCTTTTTTCTTTCTTTCTTCTTTCTTTCTTCTTTCTTTCTTTCTTTCTTCTTTCTTTCTTTCTTCTTTCTTTCTTTCTTCTTTCTTTCTTTCTTCTTTCTTTCTTCTTTCTTTCTCTCTCCTTTCTTTCTCTCTTCTTTCTTCTTTCTTCTTTCTTTCTTTCTCCTTTCTTTCTTTCTTCTTTCTTTCTTTCTTCTTTCTTTCTTCTTTCTTTCTTCTTTCATTCTTTCTTCTTTCTTTCTTTCTTCTTTCGTTCTTTCTTCTTTCTTTCTCTCTCCTTTCTTTCTCTCTTCTTTATTTCTTTCTTCTCTCTTTCTTTCTTACTTTCTTCTTTCTTTCTTTCTTCTTTCTTTCTTTCTTCTTTCTTTCTTTCTTCTTTCTTTCTCTCTCCTTTCTTTCTCTCTTCTTTCTTTCTTTCTTCTTTCTTTCTTTCTTTCTTCTTTCTTTCTTTCTTCTTTCTTTCTTCTTTCTTTCTTCTTTCTTCTTTCTTGTTTCTTTCCTCTTTCTTCTTTCTTTCTTCTTTCTTCTTTCTTTCTTCATTCATTCTTTCGTCTTTCTTTCTTTCTTCTTTCTTTCTTTCTTTCTTTCTTCTTTCTTTCTTCTTTCTTCTTTCCTCTTTCTTCTTTCTTTTCTTTCTTCTTTCTTTCTCTCGTCTTTCTTTCTCTCGTCTTTCTTTCTCTCGTCTTTCTTTCTCTCGTCTTTCATTCTTCTTTCTTTCTTTCTTCTTTATTTCTTTCTTCTTTCTTTCTTTCTTCTTCTCTTTCTTCTTTCTTTCTTTCTTTCTTTCTTTCTTTCTTTCTTTCTTTCTTTCTTTCTTTCTTTCTTTCTTTCTTTCTTTCTTTCTTCTGTCTTTCTTTCTTCTTTCTTTCTTCTTTGTTATTTTTCTTTCTTCTTTCTTTCTTTCTTCTTTCTTTCTTCTTTCTTTCTTTTTTCTTCTTTCCTTCTTCTTTCTTTCTTTCGTCTTTCTTCCTTCTTCTTTCTTTCTTCTTTCTTCTTTTTCTTTCATTCTTCTTTCGTTCTTTCTTCTTTCTTCCTTTCTTCTTTCTTTTTTCTTTCTTTCTTTCTTCTTTCTTCTTCTTCTTTCCTTCTTTCTTTCTTCTTTCTTTCTTTCTTCTTCTTCTTTCTTTCTTTCTTTCTTTCTTACTTTCTTTCTTTCTTCTTCTTTCTTTCTCCTTTCTTTCTTCTTACTTTCTTTCTTCTTACTTTCTTTCTTCTTTCTTTCTTCTTTCTTTCTTCTTTCTTTCTTCTTTCTTTCTCTCTTCTTCATTCTTTCTTTCTTCTTTCTTTCTTCTATCTTTATTTCCTCTTTCCTTCTTTCTTCTTCTTTCTTTCTTCTTTCCTTCTTTCTTCTTTCTTCTTCTTTCTTTCTTTCTTTTTCTTTTTTCTTTCTTTCTTCTTTCTTTCTTCTTACTTCTTTCTTCTTCTTTCTTTCTTTCTTCTTTCTTTCTTCTTTCTTTCTCTCTCCTTTCTTTCTCTCTTCTTTCTTCTTTCTTCTTTCTTTCTTTCTCCTTTCTTTCTTTCTTCTTTCTTTCTTTCTTCTTTCTTTCTTCTTTCTTTCTTTCTTCTTTCTTTCTTTCTTCTTTCTTCTTTCTTCTTTCGTTCTTTCTTCTTCTCTTCTTCCTTCTCTCTTCTTTCTTTCTTTCTTTCTTTCTTTCTTCTTTCTTTCTTTCTTCTTTCTTTCTTCTTTCTTTCTCTCTCCTTTCTTTCTCTCTTCTTTCTTTCTTCTTTCTTTCTTTCTTCTTTCTTCTTTCTTTGTTTCTTTCTTTCCTCTTTCTTCCTTCTTTATTCTTTCTTCTTTCTTTCTTCTTTCATTCTTTCTCTTTCTTTCTTTCTTCTTTCTTTCTTTCTTCTTTCTTTCTTTCTTCTTTCTTTCTTTCTTTATTCTTTCTTTCTTTCTTCTTTCTTTCTTCTTTCTTTCTTTCTTCTTTCTTTCTTTCTTTTTCTTTCTTCTTTCTTTCTCTCGTCTTTCTTTCTCTCGTCTTTCTTTCTTTCGTCTTTCATTCTTCTTTCTTTCTTTCTTCTCTCTTTCTTTCTTTCTTCTTTCTTTCTTTCTTCTTTCTTTCTTTCTTTCTTTCTTTCTTTCTTTCTTTCTTTCTTTCTTTCTTTCTTCTGTCTTTCTTTCTTATTTCTTTCTTTCTTCTTTGTTATTTCTTTTCTTCTTTCTTTCTTTCTTTCTTCTTTCTTTCTTTCTCCTTTCTTTTTCTTTCTTTCTTTCTTTCTTTCTTTCTTTCTTTCTTTCTTCTTTCATTCTTTCTTTCTTCTGTCTTTCTTTATTCTTTCTTTCTTTCTTCTTTGTTATTTCTTTCTTTCTTTTTTCTTTCTTTCTTTCTCTCTCCTTTCTTTCTCTCTTCTTTCTTTCTTTCTTCTTTCTTTCTTTCATATTTCTTTCTTTCTTCTTTCTTTCTTTCTTCATTCTTTCTTCTTTCTTTCATTCTTCTTCTTACTTTCTTCTATCTTTCTTTCTTCTTTCTTTCTTCTTTCTTACTTACTTTCTTCTTTCTTCTTTCTTTCTTCTTTCTTCTTTCTTTCTTTCTTTCCTCTTTCTTTCTTTCTTCTTCCTTCTTTCTTTCTTCTTTCTTTATTCTTTCTTTCTTTCTTCTTTCTTTCCCTCTTATTTCTTTCTCTCTTCTTTCTTTCTTTCTTCTTCTTTCTTTCTCCTTTCTTTCTTTCTTCTTTCTTTCTTTTTTCTTTCTTTCTTTCTTTCTCTCTCCTTTCTTTCTCTCTTCTTTCTTTCTTTCTTCTTTCTTTCTTTCTTTCTTATTTCTTTCTTCTTCTTCTTTCTTTCTTCTTTCTTTCTTCTTTCTTTCATTCTTCTTTCTTACTTTCTTCTATCTTTCTTTCTTCTTTCTTTCTTCTTTCTTACTTTCTTTCTTCTTTCTTCTTTCTTTCTTTTTTCTTTGTTTCTTCTTTCTTTCTTCTTGCTTTGTTTCTTTCCTTCCTCTTTCTTCTTTCTTTATTCTTTCTTCTTTCTTTCTTCTTTCATTCTTTCGTCTTTCTTTCTTTCTTCTTTCTTTCTTTCTTCTTTCTTTCTTTCTTCTTTCTTTCTTTATTCTTCTTTCTTTCTTCTTTCTTTCTTCTTTCTTTCTTTCCTCTTTCTTTCTTTCTTTTTTCTTTCTTCTTTCTTTCTCTCGTCTTTCTTTCTCTCGTCTTTCTTTCTCTCGTCTTTCTTTCTCTCGTCTTTCTTTCTCTCGTCTTTCTTTCGTCTTTCATTCTTCTTTCTTCTTTCTTCTTTCTTTCTTTCTCCTTTCTTTTTCTTTCTTTCTTTCTTTCTTTCTTTCTTTCTTTCTTTCTTTCTTTCTTTCTTTCTTTCTTTCTTTCTTTCTTTCTTTCTTTCTTTTTCTTTCTTTCTTTCTTCTTTGTATTTCTTTTCTTCTTTCTTTCTTTCTTCTTTCTTTCTCTTTCTTTCTTTTTTCTTTCTTTCCTTCTTCTTTCTTTCTTTCTTCTTTCTTTCTTTCTTCTTTCTTCCTTCTTTCTTTCTTCTTTCTTTCTTTCTTCTTTCTTTCTTCTTCTTTCCTTTTTCTTTCTTTCTTTTTTCTTTCTTCTTTCTTTCTCATTTCTTCTTTCTTTCTTTCTTCTTTCTTTCTTTCTTCTTTCTTTCTTTCTTTCTTTTTTCTTTCTTTCTTCTTTCTTTCTTTCTTCTTTCTTTCTTCTTTCTTTCTCTATCCTTTCTTTCTCTTTTCTTTCTTTCTTTCTTCTCTCTTTATTTCTTACTTTCTTCTTTCTTTCTTTCTTCTTTCTTCTTTCTTCTTTCTTCTTCTTCTTTCTCTTCTTTCTCTCTCCTTTCTTTCTCTCTTCTTTCTTTCTTCTTCTTTCTTTCTTTCTTCTCTTTCTTCCTTCTCTTTCTTTCTTCTTCTTTCTTCTTTCTTTCTTCTTTCTTTCTTCTTTCTTTCATTCTTCTTTCTTACTTTCTCTATCTTTCTTTCTTCTTTCTTTCTTCTTTCTTACTTACTTTCTTCTTTCTTCTTTCTTTCTTCTTTCTTCTTTCTTTCTTTCTTTCCTCTTTCTTTCTTTCTTCTTTCCTTCTTCTTTCTTTCTTTATTCTTTCTTTCTTTCTTCTTTCTTTCCCTCTTATTTCTTTCTCTCTTCTTTCTTTCTTTCTTCTTTCTTTCTTTCTCCTTTCTTTCTTTCTTCTTTCTTTCTTTCTTCTTTCTTTCTTTCTTCTTTCTTTCTTTCTTCTTTCTTTCTTTCTTTCTTCTTTCTTTGTTCTTTCTTTCTTCTTTCTTCTTTCTTCTTTCTTTCTTTCTTCTTTCTTTCTTTCTTCTTTCTTTCTTTCTTCTTTCTTTCCTCTTTCTTCTTTCTTTGTTTCTTTCTTTCTTCTTTTCTTCTTTCTTTATTCTTTCTTCTTTCTTTCTTCTTTCGTTCTTTCTTCTTTCTTTCTTCTTCCTTTCTCTCGTCTTTCTTTCTCTCGTCTTTCTTTCTTCCGTCTTTCTTTCTGTCTTCTTTCTTTCTGTCTTCTTTCTATTTTCTTTCTTTCTTCTTTCTTTCTTTCTTCTTTCTTTCTTTCCTCTTTCTTCCTTTCTTCTTTCTTTCTTCTTTCTTTCTTCTTTCTTTCTTCTTTCTTTCATTCTTCTTTCTTACTTTCTTCTATATTTCTTTCTTCTTTCTTTCTTCTTTCTTACTTACTTTCTTCTTTCTTCTTTCTTTCTTCTTTCTTCTTTCTTTCTTTCTTTCCTCTTTCTTTCTTTCTTCTTTCCTTCTTTCTTCTTCTTTCTTTCTTCTTTCTTTCTTTATTCTTTCTTTCTTTCTTCTTTCTTTCCTCTTATTTCTTTCTCTCTTCTTTCTTTCTTTCTTCTTTCTTTCTCCTTTCTTTCTTTCTTCTTTCTTCTTTCTTCTTTCTTTCTTTCTTCTTTCTTTCTTTCTTCTTTCTTTCTTTCTTCTTTCTTTCCTCTTTCTTCTTTCTTTGTTTCTTTCTTTCTTCTTTCTTCTTTCTTTATTCTTCTTTCTTCTTTCGTTCTTTCTTCTTCTTCTTCTTCCTTTCTCTCGTCTTTCTTTCTCTCGTCTTTCTTTCTTCCGTCTTTCTTTCTGTCTTCTTTCTTTCTGTCTCTTTCTTATTTCTTTCTTCCTTCTTTCTTTCTTTCCTATTTCTTTCTTCTTTCTTTCTTTTTTCTTTCTTTCTTCTTCTTTCTTCTTTCTTCTTTCTTTCTTTCTCCTTCTTTCTTCTTCTTCTCTCTTTCTTCTTCTTTCTTTCTTCTTTCTCTTTCTCCTTTCTTTCTTCTTACTTTCTTTCTTCTTACTTTCTTTCTCTTCTTTCTTCTTTCTTTCTTCTTTCTTTCTTCTTTCTTTCTCTCTTTCTCATTCTTTCTTTCTTCTTTCTTTCTTCTACCTTTCTTTCCTCTTTCCTTCTTTCTTTCTTCTTTCTTTCTTCTTTCCTTCTTTCTTCTTTCTTTCTTCTTTCTTTCTTTCTTTTTTCTTTTTTCTTTCTTTCTTCTTTCTTTCTTCTTACTTTCTTTCTTTCTTCTTTCTTTCTTTCTTCTTTCTTTCTTCTTTCTTCTCTCTCCTTTCTTTCTCTCTTCTTTCTTTCTTCTCCTTTCTTTCTTTCTTCTTTCTTTCTTTCTTCTTTCTTTCTTCTTTCTTTCTTTCTTCTTTCTTTCTTTCTTCTTTCGTTCTTTCTTCTTTCTTTCTCTCTCCTTTCTTTCTCTCTTCTTTCTTTCTTACTTCTTCTTTCTTTCTTTCTTCTTTCTTTCTTTCTTCTTTCTTTCTTCTTTCTTTCTCTCTCCTTTCTTTCTCTCTTCTTTCTTTCTTCTTTCTTTCTTTCTTTCTTCTTTTTCTTACTTCTTTCTTTCTTCTTTCTTCTTCTTTCCTCTTTCTTTTTTCTTTCTTTCCTCTTTCTTCTTTCTTTATTCTTTCTTCTTTCTTTCTTCTTTCATTCTTTCCTCTTTCTTTCTTTCTCTTTCTTTCTTTCTTCTTTCTTTCTTTCTTCTTTCTTTCTTTCTTTTTCTTTTTTCTTTCTTTCTCTCGTCTTTCTTCTCTCGTCTTTCTTTCTTTCGTCTTTCATTCTTCTTTCTTCTTTCTTCTCTATTTCTTTCTTTCTCTTTCTTTCTTTCTTCTTTCTTTCTTTCTTTCTTTCTTTCTTTCTTTCTTTCTTTCTTTCTTTCTTTCTTTCTTTCTTTCTTTCTTTCTTTCTTCTTCTGTCTTTCTTTCTTATTTCTTCTTTCTTCTTTGTTATTTCTTTTCTTCTTTCTTTCTTTCTTCTTTCTTTCTTTCTCCTTTCTTTTTCTTTCTTTCTTTCTTTCTTTCTTTCTTTCTTTCTTTCTTTCTTTCTTTCTTTCTTTCTTTCATTCCTTCTTTCTTCTGTCTTCCTTTATTCTTTCTTTCTTTCTTCTTTGTTATTTCTTTCTTTCTTTTTTCTTTCTTTCTTCTCTCTCCTTTCTTCTCTCGTCTTTCTTTCTCTCGTCTTTCTTTCTTTCGTCTTTCATTCTTCTTTCTTCTTTCTTCTCTATTTCTTTCTTTCTTATTTCTTTCTTTCTTCTTTCTTTCTTTCTTCATTCTTTCTTCTTTCTTTCATTCTTCTTTCTTACTTTCTTCTATCTTTCTTTCTTCTTTCTTTCTTCTTTCTTACTTTCTTTCTTCTTTCTTCTTTCTTTCTTTTTTCTTTCTTTCTTCTTTCTTTCTTCTTTCTTCTTGCTTTGTTTCTTTCCTTCCTCTTTCTTCTTTCTTTATTCTTTCTTCATTCTTTCTTCTTTCATTCTTTCGTCTTTCTTTCTTTCTTTCTCTCTCCTTTCTTTCTCTCTTCTTTCTTTCTTTCTTCATTCTTTCTTTCTTTCTCTTTCTTCTTTCTTCTTTCTTTCTTTCTTTATCTTTCTTTCTTTCTTCTTTCTTCTTCTTCTTCCTCTTTCTTCTTCTTTTTCTTTCTTCTTCTTTCTCTCGTCTTTCTTTCTCTCGTCTTTCTTTCTCTCGTCTTTCTTTCTTTCGTCTTTCATTCTTCGTTCTTTCTTTCTTCTCTCTTTCTTTCCTTCTTCTTTCTTTCTTCTTCTTTCTTTCTTTCGTCTTTCTTTCTTCTTCTTTGTTTCTTCTTCTTTCTTTCTCTTTCATTCTTCTTTAGTTCTTTCTTCTTTCTTCCTTTCTTCTTTCTTTCTTCTTTTTTCTTTCTTTTTTCTTCTTTCTCTTCTTTCTTTCTTCTTTCTTTCTTTCTTTCTTCGTTCTTCTTTCTTCTTTCTGTCTCTTTCTTTCTTTCTTCTTTCTTTCTTTCGATCTTCTTCTCTCTCCTTTCTTTCTCTCTTCTTTCTTTCTTTCTTTCTTTCTTCTTTTTCTTACTTCTTCTTTCTTCTTTCTTTCTTCTTTCTTCTTTCTTTGTTTCTTTCTATTCTCTTTCTTCATTCTTTATTCTTTCTTCTTTCTTTCTTCTTTCATTCTTTCCTCTTTCTTTCTTTCTTCTTTCTTTCTTTCTTCTTTCTTTCTTTCTTCTTCTTTCTTTATATCTTTCTTTCTTTCTTCGTTCTTTCTTCTTTCTTTCTTTCTTCTTTCTTTCTTTCTTTTTTCTTTCTTCTTTCTTTCTCTCGTCTTTCTTTCTCTCGTCTTTCTTTCTTTCGTCTTTCATTCTTCTTTCTTTCTTTCTTTCTTCTTTCTTTCTTTCTTCTTTCTTTCTTCTTTCTTTCTTTCTCCTTTCTTTTTTCTTTCTTTCTTTCTTTCTTTCTTTCTTTCTTTCTTTCTTTCTTTCTTTCTTTCTTTCTTTCTCCTTTCTTTCTTACTTCTTTCTTTCTTCTTACTTTCTTTCTTCTTTCTTTCTTCTTTCTTTCTTCTTTCTTTCTTCTTTCTTCTCTCTTTCTACATTCTTTCTTTCTTCTTTCTTTCTTCTATCTTTCTTTCCTCTTCCTTCTTTCTTTCTTCTTTCTTCTTCTTTCCTTCTTTCTTCTTTCTTTCTTCTTTGTTTCTTTCTTTTTTCTTTTTTCTTTCTTTCTTCTTTCTTTCTTCTTTCTTTCTTTCTTTCTTCTTTCTTTCTTTCTTCTTTCTTTCTTTCTTCTTTCTTTCTTTCTTCTTTCTTTCTTCTTTCTTTCTCTCTCCTTTCTTTCTCTCTTCTTTCTTTCTTTCTTCTTTCTTTCTTTCTCCTTTCTTCTTTCTTCTTTCTTTCTTTCTTCTTTCTTTCTTCTTCTTTCTTCTTTCATTCTTTCTTCTTTCTTTCTTTCTTCTTTCGTTCTTTCTTCTTTCTTTCTCTCTCCTTTCTTTCTCTCTTCTTTATTTCTTTCTTCTCTCTTTCTTTCTTACTTTCTTCTTTCTTTCTTTCTTCTTTCTTTCTTTCTTCTCTCTTTCTTTCTTCTTTCTTTCTTTCTCCTTTCTTTCTCTCTTCTTTCTTTCTTTCTTCATTCTTTCTTTCTTTCTTCATTCTTTCTTTCTTCTTTCTTTCTTTATTCTTTCTTTCTTCTTTCTTTCTTCTTTCTTTCCTCTTTCTTTCTTTCTTTTTTCTTTCTTCTTTCTTTCTCTCGTCTTTCTTTCTCTCGTCTTTCTTTCTCTCGTCTTTCTTTCTTTCGTCTTTCATTCTTCTTTCTTTCTTTCTTCTCTCTTTCTTTCTTCTTCTTTCTTTCTTTCTTCTTTCTTTCTCTCTTTCTTTCTTTCTTTCTTTCTTTCTTTCTTTCTTTCTTTCTTTCTTTCTTCTGTCTTTCTTTCTTATTTCTTTCTTCTTTGTTATTTCTTTTCTTCTTTCTTTCTTTCTTCTTTCTTTCTTCTTTCTTTCTTTTTTCTTTCTTTCCTTCTTCTTTCTTTCTTTATTCTTTCTTTCTTTCTTCTTTCTTTCTTCTTTCTTCTTCTTTCTTTCCTCTTTCTTCTTTCTTCTTTCTTTCTTTCTTCTTTGTTTCTTTCTTCTTTGTTTTCTCTCTTCCTGTCTTCTTTCTTTCTTTCTTCTTTCTGTCTCTCGTCTTTCTTTCTCTCGTGTTTCTTTCTCTCGTCTTTCTTTCACTCGTCTTTCTCTCGTTTTTCTTTCTCTCGTCTTTCTTTCTTTCGTCTTTCTTTCTTTCTTCTTTCTTTCTTTCTTCTTTCTTTCTTCTTTAGTTCTTTCTTCTTTCTTCCTTTCTTCTTTCTTTCTTCTGTCTTTCTTTATTCTTTCTTTCTTTCTTCTTTGTTATTTCTTTCTTTCTTTTTTCTTTCTTTCTTTCTTTCTCTCTCCTTTCTTTCTCTCTTCTTTCTTTCTTTCTTCTTTCTTTCTTTCTTTCTTCTTTCTTTCTTTCTTCTTTCTTTCTTTCTTTCTTCATTCTTTCTTCTTTCTTTCATTCTTCTTTCTTACTTTCTTCTATCTTTCTTTCTTCTTTCTTTCTTCTTTCTTACTTTCTTTCTTTTTTCTTCTTTCTTTCTTTTTTCTTTCTTTCTTCTTTCTTTCATTATTCTTTCTTTCTTTCTTCTTTCTTTCTTCTTTCTTTCTTTCTTCTTTCTTTCTTTCTTTTTTCTTTCTTCTTTCTTTCTCTCGTCTTTCTTTCTCTCGTCTTTCTTTCTTTCGTCTTTCATTCTTCTTTCTTTCTTTCTTCTCTATTTCTTTCTTTCTTCTTTCTTTCTTTCTTCTTTCTTTCTTTCTTTCTTTCTTTCTTTCTTCTTTCTTTCTTTCTTTCTTTCTTTCTTTCTTTCTTTCTTTCTTTCTTCTGTCTTTCTTTCTTATTTCTTTCTTTCTTCTTTGTTATTTCTTTTCTTCTTTCTTTCTTTCTTCTTTCTTTCTTTCTCCTTTCTTTTTTCTTTCTTTCTTTCTTTCTTTCTTTCTTTCTTTCTTTCTTTCTTTCTTTCTTTCTTTCTTTCTTTCTTTCATTCCTTCTTTCTTCTGTCTTCCTTTATTCTTTCTTTCTTTCTTCTTTGTTATTTCTTTCTTTCTTTTTTCTTTCTTTCTTTCTCTCTCCTTTCTTTCTCTCGTCTTTCTTTCTCTCGTCTTTCTTTCACTCGTCTTTCTTTCTTTCGTCTTTCTTTCTTCTTTCATTCTTTTTTCTTTGTTTCCTCTTTCTTTCTTCTTTCTTTATTTCTTCTTTCTTTCGTTCTTTCTTTCTTTCTTGCTTTCTCTCTTTCTTCTTTCTTCCTTCTTTCTATCTTTCTTCTTTCTTTCTTTCTTCTTTCTTTCTTCTTTATTCTTTCTTTCTTTCTTCTTTTCTTTTTTCTTTCTTCTTTCTTTCTTCCTTCTTTCCTTTTTCTTTCTTTCTTTCTTCTTTCTTTCTTCTTTCTTTCTTCTTCATTCTCCTTTCTTCTTTCTTTCATTATTCTTCTTTATTTCTTCTTTCTTTCTTTCTTCTTTCTTTCTTCTTTCTTCCCTCTTCTTTATTTCTTTCTTCTTTCTTTCTTCTTTCTTTCATCTTTCTCTCGTCTTTCTTCTCTCGTCTTTCTTTCTTTCTTCTTTCTTTCTTCTTTCTTTCTTCTTAACTTCTTCTTTCTTCTTCTTTCTTTCTTCTTCTTCTTTCGTTCTTTCTTTCTTCTTCTTCTTTCCTTTTTCGTTCTTTCTTTCTTCTTTCTTTCTTCTTTCTTTCTTCTTTCTTCTCCTTTCTTTTTCTTTCATTATTATTTCTTTATTTCTTCTTCTTTCTTTCTTCTTTCTTTCTTCTTTCTTTCTCTCTTTCTTCATTCTTTCTTTCTTCTTTCTTCTTCTTTCTTTCTTTCCTCTTTCTTTCTTCTTTCTTTCTTCTTTCTTTCTTTCTTTTTTCTTTCTTTCTTTCTTTCTTCTTTCTTTCTTTCTTCTTTCTTCTTTCTTCTATCTTTCTCCTTTCTTCTTTCTTCTTTCTTTCTCCTTTCTTTCTTTCTTCTTTCTTTCTTTCTTCTTTCTTTCTTCTTCTTTCTTTCTTTCTTCTTTCTTTCTTCTTCTTTCTTTCTTCTTTCTTTCTTCTTTCTTTCTCTCTCTTTCTTTCTCTCTTATTATTTCTTTCTTCTTTCTTTCTTTCTTCTCTCTTTCTTTCTTCTTTCTTTCTTCTTTCTTTCACTCTTCTTTCTTTCTTCTTTCTTTCTTTCTTATTTCTTTCTTTCTTCTTTCTTTCTCTCTCCTTTCTTTCTCTCTTCTTTCTTTCTTTCTCTTTCTTTCATTCTTCTTTCTTACTTTCTTCTTTCTTTCTCTCTTCTTTCTTTCTTCTTTCTTCTTTCCTCTTTCTTTCTTCTTTCTTTCTCTCTCTCTTTCTTTCTTCTTTCTTTCTTTCTTTTTTCTTCTTTCTTTATTTCTTCTTTCTTTCTTTATTCTTTCTTTCTTTCTTCTTTCTTTCTTTCTTTCTTTCTTTGTTTATTTATTTATTTACTTATTTATTCTTTCTTTCTTCTTTCTTTCTTCTTTCTTTCTTCTTTCTTTCTTCTTTCTTTCTTTCTTCTTCCTTTCTTTCTTCTTTCTTTCTCTCGTCTTTCTTTCTCTCGTCTTTCTTTCTCTCGTCTTCCTTTCTTTCTTTCGTCTTCTTTCTTTCGTCTTTCTCTCGTATTTCTTTCTCTCGTCTTTCTTTCTCTCGTCTTTCTTTCTCTCGTATTTCCTTCTCTCGTCTTTCTTTCTCTCGTCTTTCTTCTTTCTTCTTCTTTCTTCTTTCTTTCTTTCTTCTTTCTTCTTCTTTCTTTCTTTATTCTTTCTTTCTTCTTTCTTTCTCTCGTCTTTCTTCTCTCGTCTTTCTTCTCTCGTCATTCTTCTCTCGTCTTTCTTTCTTTAGTCTTTCTCTCGTATTTCTTTCTCTCGTCTTTCTTCTCTCGTCTTTCTTTCTCTCGTCTTCCTTCTTTCGTCTTTCTTTCTCTCGTCTTTCTTTCTTTCTTCTTTCTTTCTTATTTCTTTCTTCTTCTTTCTTCTTTCTTTCTTTATTCTTTCTTTCTTCTTTCTTTCTCTCGTCTTTCTTTCTCTCGTCTTTCTTTCTTTCGTCTTTCTTTCTTCTTTCTTTCTTTCTTCTTTGTTTCCTCTTTCTTTCTTCTTTCTTTCTTTTTTCTTTCTTTCGTTCTTTCTTTCTTTCTTTATTTCTCTCTTTCTTCTTTCTTTCTTCTTTCTTTCTTTCTTCTTTCTTTCTTTCTTCTTTCTTTCTTCTTTCTTCTTTCTTTCTTTCTTCTTTCTTTCTTTATTCTTTCTTTCTTCTTTCTTTCCTTTTTCTTTCTTTCTTCTTCTTTCTTCTTTCCTTTCTCCTTTCTTCTTTCTTTCATTCTTCTTTCTTTCTTTCTTCTTTCTTTCTTCTTTCTTTCTTCCTTCTTCCTTTCTTCTTTCTTTCTTTCTTCAATTTCTTTCATCTTTCTTCTCTTTCTTCTTCTTTCCTTCTTTCTTCTTCTTTCTTCTTTCTTTCTCTCGTCTTTCTTTCTCTCGTCTTTCATTCTCTCGTCTTTCTTTCTTTCGTCTTTCTTTCTTCTTTCTTTCTTCTTTCTTTCTTCTTTCTTTCTTCTTTCTTTCTTTCTTCTTTCTTTCTCTCTCCTTTCTTTCTCTCTTCTTTCTTCTTTCTTCTTTCTTTACTTTCTTCTTTCTTTCTTTCTTCTTTATTTATTCTTTCTACTTTCTTTCTTCTTTCTTCTTTCGTTCTTCTTTCTTTCTTCTTTCATACTTTCTTTCTTCTTTCTTCATTCTTTCTTCTTTCTTTGTTCTTTCTTTCTTCTTACTTCTTTCTTTATTTCTTCTTTCTTTCTCTCTTCTTTCTTTCTTTCTTCTTTCTTCTTTCTTCTTTCTTTCTTTCTTTCTTCTTTCTTTCTTTATTCTTTCTTTCTTCTTTTCTTTCCTTTTTCTTTCTTTGTTTCTTTCTTTCTTCTTTCTTCTTTCTTTCTTCTTTCTTTCATTCTTCTTTCTTTCTTTCTTCTTTCTTTCTCTCTTTCTTTCTTCCTTCTTCCTTTCTTCTTTCTTTCTTTCTTCTTTCTTTCATCTTTCTTTCTTCTTTCTTTCTTCTTTCCTTCTTTCTTCTTTCTTTCTTCTTTCTTTCTCTCGTCTTTCTTTCTCTCGTCTTTCATTCTCTCGTCTTTCTTTCTTTCGTCTTTCTTTCTTCTTTCTTTCTTCTTTCTTTCTTCTTTCTTTCTTCTTTCTTTCTTCTTCTTTCTTTCTCTCTCCTTTCTTTTCTCTCTCTTTCTTTCTTTCTTCTTTCTTACTTTCTTCTTTCTTTCTTTCTTCTTTATTTATTCTTTCTTACTTTCTTTCTTCTTTCTTCTTTCGTTCTTCTTTCTTTCTTCTTTCATACTTTCTTTCTTCTTTCTTCATTCTTTCTTCTTTCTTTGTTCTTTCTTTCTTCTTACTTCTTTCTTTATTTCTTCTTTCTTTCTCTCTTCTTTCTTTCTTTCTTCTTTCTTTCTTTCTTCTTTCTTTCTTTCTTTCTTCTTTCTTTCTTTATTCTTTCTTTCTTCTTTCTTTCCTTTTTCTTTCTTTGTTTCTTTCTTTCTTCTTTCTTCTTTCTTTTCTTTCTTTCATTCTTCTTTCTTTCTTTCTTCTTTCTGTCTTCTTTCTTTCTCCTTCTTCCTTCTTCTTTCTTTCTTTCTTCTTTCTTTCATCTTTCTTTCTTCTTTCTTTCTTCTTTCCTTCTTTCTTCTTTCTTTCTTCTTTCTTCTCTCGTCTTTCTTTCTCTCGTCTTTCATTCTCTCGTCTTTCTTCTTTCGTCTTTCTTTCTTCTTTCTTTCTTCTTCTTTCTTCTTTCTTTCTTCTTTCTTTCTTTCTTCTTTCTTTCTCTCTCCTTTCTTTCTCTCGTGCTTCTTTCTGTCGTCTTTCTTTCTTTCTTTCGTCTTTCTTTCTTTCGCCTTTCTCTCGTCTTTCTCTCGTCTTTCTTTCTCTCGTCTTTCTTTCTCTCTTCTTTCTTTCTCTCGTCTTTCTTTCATTCTTCTTTCTTTCTTTCTTCTTTCTTTCTTTCTTCTTTCTTTCTTCTTTCTTTCTTTCTTTCTTTCTTTATTTATTTATTTATTTATTCTTCTTTCTTCTTTCTTTATTCTTTCTTTTTTTCTCTTTCTTTCTTTCTTCTTCCTTTCTTTCTTCTTTCTTTCTCTCGTCTTTCTTTCCTCATGATTCTTTCTCGTCTTCCTTTCTTTCCTTCACCTTTCTTTCTTTCGTCTTTCTTTCACTCGTCATTCTTTCTCTCGTCTTTCTTTCTCTCGTCTTTCTTTCTCTCGTCTTTCTTTCTTCTTTCTTTCTCTCTTATTTCTTTCTTTCGTTCTTTCTTTCTTTCTTTCTTTCTTCTTTCTTTCTTTTTTCTTTCTTTCTTCTTTCTTATTTCTTTCTTTCTTCTTTCTTTCCTTCTTCTTTCTTCTTTTTTCTTTCTTTTTTTCTTTCTTTCTTTCTTCTTTCTTTCTTTCTTCTTTCTTTCTTCTTTATTCCTTCTTTCTTTCTTTCTTCTTTCTTTTTTCTTCATTCTTTCTTCTTTCTTTCTTTCTTCTTTCTTTCTTCTTCCTTTCTTTCTTCTTTCTTTCTCTCGTCTTTCTTTCTCTCGTGCTTCTTTCTGTCGTCTTTCTTTCTTTCTTTCGTCTTTCTTTCTCTTCGTCTTTCTCTCGTCTTTCTTTCTCTCGTCTTTCTTTCTCTCGTCTTTCTTTCTCTCGTCTTTCTTTCTTTCTTCTTTCTTTCTTTCTTCTTTCTTTCTTTCTTCTTTCTTTCTCCTTTCTTTCTTTCTTCTTTCTTTCTTCTTTCTTTCTTTCTTCTTTCTTTCTTCTTTCTTTCTTTCTTCTTTCTTTCGTTCTTTCTTTCTTTCTTTCTTTCTTCTTTCTTTCTTTCTTCTTTCTTTCTTTCTTCTTTCTTATTTCTTTCTTCTTCTTTCTTTCCTTCTTATTTCTTTCTTCTTTCTTTTTTTTTCTTTCTTTCTTCTTTCTTTCTTTCTTCTTTCTTTCTTCTTTCTTTCTTCTTTCTTTCTGACTTCTTTCCTTCTTTTTTCTTCCTTTCTTTCTTCTTTCTTTCTCTCGTCTATCTTCCTCTCATCTTTCTTTCTCCTAGTCTTTCTTTCTTCTTCTTTCTTTCTTCCTTCTTCCTTCTTTCTTTCTTTCTTCTTTCTTTCTTCTTTCTTTCTTCTTTCTTTCTTCTTTCTTTCTTTCTTCTTTCTTTCTTTCTTTCTTCTTTCTTTCTGTCTTTCTTTCTTCTTTCCTTTTCTTTCTTCTTTCTTTCTTTCTTCTTTCTTTCTTTTTCTTTCTTTCTTTCTTTCTTTCTTTCTTTCTTTCTTTCTTTCTTTCTTTCTTCTTTCTTTCTTCTTTCTTTCTTCTTTCTTTCTTCTTTCTTCTTTCTTTCTTTCTTTCTTCTTTCTTTCTTTCTTCTTTCTTTCTTCTTTCTTTCTTCTTTCCTTCTTTCTTCTTCCTTTCTTTCTTCTTTCTTTCTCTCGTCTTTCTCTCGTGTTTCTTTGTCTCGTCTTTCTTTCTCTCATCTTTCTTTCTATCGTCTTTCTTTCTCTCGTCTTTCTTTCTTTCTTCTTTCTTTCTTTCTTATTCCTTTCTTCTTCTTTATTCTTTCTTTCTTTCTTCTTTCTTTCTTTCTTCTTTCTTTCCTTTTTCTTTCTTCTTTCTTCTTTCTTTCTTCTTTCTTTCTCCTTTCTTCTTTCTTTCTTTCTCTTTTTTTCTTCATTCTTATTTCTTTCTTTCTTCTTTCTTCCTTCTTCTTTCTTTCTTCTTTCTTTCTTTTTTCTTTCTATCTTTCTCCTTTCTTATTTCTTTCTTTCTTATTTCTTTCTTTCTTCTTTCTTTCTTTCTTCTTTCTTTCTTCTGTCTTTCTTTCTTCTTTCTTTCTTTCATCTTTCTTTCTTTCTTCTTTCTTTCTTTCTTCTTTCTTTTTTCTTTCTTTCTTTCTTCTTTCTTTCTTCTTTCTTCTTTCTTCTTTCTTCTTTCTTCTTTCTTCTTTCTTCTTTCTTCTTTCTTCTTTCTTCTTTCTTCTTTCTTCCTTTTTTTCTTTCTTTTTCTTTCTTTCTTTCTTCTTTCTTTCTTTCTTCTTTCTTTCTTCTTTCTTCTTCTTTCTTTCTTCTTTCTTTCTTCTTTCTTTCTTCTTTCTTTCTTTCTTCTTTCTTTCTTCTTTATTCTTTCTTTCTTTCTTTCTTCCTTTCTTCATCCTTCTTCTTCTTCTTTCTTTCTTTCTTTCTATCTTTCTTTCTTTCTTTCTTTCTTTATTTATTTATTTATTCTTTCTTTATTATTTCTTTCTTCTTTCTTTCTTTCTTCTTTCTTTCTTTCTTCTTCCTTTCTTTCTTCTTTATTTCTTTCTTCTTTCTGTCTCTCGTCTTTCTTTCTCTCGTCTTTCTTTCTCTCGTCTTTCTTTCACTCGTCTTTATTTCTCTCGGTTTTCTTTCTCTCGTCATTCTTTCTTTCGTCTTTCTTTCTTTCTTCTTTCTTTCTTTCTTCTTCTTCTTTCTTCTTTCTTCCTTCTTTCTTTCTTTCTTCTTTCTTTCTTCCTTCATTCTTATTTCTATCTTTCTTTTTTCTTTCCTTCTTCTTTCTTCTTTCTTTCTTCTTTCTTTCTTTCTTCTTTCTTTCTTTCTTTCTTCTTTCTTTCTTTCTTCCTTTCTTCATTCTTCTTCTTCTTCTTTCTTTCTTTCTTCTATCTTTCTTTCTTTCTTCTTTATTTATTTATTTATTCTTTCTTTATTATTTCTTTCTTCTTTCTTTCTTTCTTCTTTCTTTCTTTCTTCTTCCTTTCTTTCTTCTTTCTTTCTCTCGTCTTTCTTTCTCTCATGTTTCTTTCTCTCGTCTTCCTTTCTTTCTTTCGTCTTTCTTTCTTTCGTCTTTCTCTCGTCTTTCTTCTCTCGTATTTCTTTCTCTCGTCTTTCTTTTCTCTCCTCTTTCTTTCTTCTTTCTTTCTTTCTTCTTTCTTGTTTATTTCTTCTTTCTATCTTTCTTCTTTCTTTCTTCTTTCTGTCTTTCTATTTTCTTTCTTATTTCTTCTTTTTTTGTCTTTTTTCTTTCTTTCTCTCTTCTTCCTTTCTTTCTTCTTTCTTTCTTCTTTCTTTCTTCTTTCTTTCTTTCTTCTCTCTTTCTTCTTTCTTTCTTTCTTTCTTCTTTCTTTATTCTTTCTTTATTTCTTCTTTCTTCTTTATTCTTTTCTTTCTTTCTTCTTTCTTTATTTTCATTCTTTCTTCTTTCTTTCTTTCTTCTTTCTTTCTTTCTTCTTCCTTTCATTCTTCTTTCTTTCTTTCGTCTTTCTTTCTCTCGTGCTCTTTCTCTCCTCTTTCTTTCTTTCTTCGTCTTTCTTTCTTTCGTCTTTCTCTCGTCTTTCTTTCTCTCGTCTTTCTTTCTCTCCTCTTTCTTTCTTATTTCTTTCTTTCTTCTTTCTTTCTTTCTTCTTTCATCTTTCTTTCTTCTTTCTTTTCTTTCTTTTCTTTCTTCTCTTCTTTCTTCTTTCTTTCTTTTTTCTTTCTTTCTTTCTTCTTTCTTTCTTTCTTTCTTTCTTCTTTCTTTCTTTCTTCTTTCTTTCTTCATTCTTTCTTCTTTCTTTCTTCTTTCTTTCTTCTTTCTTTCTTCTTCTTCTTCTTTCTTTCTTCTTTCTTATTTCTTTCTTTCTTCTTTCTTTCCTTCTTATTTCTTTCTCTTTCTTTTTTTTTCTTTCTTTCTTCTTTCTTTCTTTCTTCTTTCTTTCTTCTTTTTTCTTCTTTCTTTCTGACTACTTTCCTTCTTTTTTCTTCCTTTCTTTCTTCTTTCTTTCTCTCGTCTTTCTTTCTCTCATCTTTCTTTCTCTAGTCTTTCTTTCTCTCTTTCGTCTTTATTTCTTTCGTCTTTCTCTCGTCTTTCTCTCGTCTTTCTTTCTCTCGTCTTTCTTTCTTTCGTCTTTCTTTCTTCTTTATTTCTTTCTTCCTTCTTCCTTCTTTCTTTCGTTTCTTCTTTCTTTCTTCTTTCTTTCTTCTTTCTTTCTTTCTTCTTTCTTTCTTTCTTTCTTCTTTCTTTCTGTCTTTCTTTCTTCTTTCCTTTTCTTTCTTCTTTCTTTCTTTCTTCTTTCTTTCTTTTTCTTTCTTTCTTTCTTTCTTTCTTTCTTTCTTTCTTTCTTTCTTTCTTTCTTTTCTTTCTTCTTTCTTTCTTCTTTCTTTCTTTCTTCTTTCTTTCTTCTTTCTTCTTTCTTTCTTTCTTCTTTCTTTCTTTATTCTTTCTTTCTTCTTTCTTTCTTCTTTCCTTCTTTCTTCTTCCTTTCTTTCTTCTTTCTTTCTCTCGTCTTTCTCTCGTGTTTCTTTGTCTCGTCTTTCTTTCTCTCGTCTTTCTTTCTCTCGTCTTTCTTTCTTTCGTCTTTCTTTCATTCTTCTTTCTTTCTTCATTCTTTCTTTCTTCTTTCTTTCTACTTTCTTTCTTTCTTCTTTCTTTCTTCATTCTTTCTTTCTTCTTTCTTTCTTCTTTCTTCTCTTCTTTCTTTCTTTCTTTCTTTCTTCTTTCTTTCTTTCTTTCTTTCTTTCTTCTTTCTTTCTTTCTTCTTTCTTTCTTCTTCTTCTTATTTCTTTCATTCTTCTTTCTTTCCTTCTTCTTTCTTTCTTCTTTCTTTCTTTTTTCTTTCTTTCTTTCTTCTTTCTTTCTGTCTTTCTTTCTTCTTCCTTTTCTTTCTTCTTTCTTTCTTTCTTCTTTCTTTCTTTATATTTCTTTCTTTCTTTCTTTCTTTCTTTCTTTCTTTCTTTCTTTCTTTCTTCTTTCTTTCTTCTTTCTTTCTTCTTTCTTTCTTTCTTCTTTCTTTCTTTCTTCTTTCTTCTTTCTTTCTGCTTTCTTCATTCTTTCTTTCTTCTTTCCTTCTTTCTTCTTCCTTTCTTTCTTCTTTCTTTCTTTCGTCTTTCTTTCTCTCGTCTTTCTTTCTTCTTTCTTTCTTTCTTCTTTCTTTCTTCTTTTTTTTCTTTCTTCTTTTTTTCTTTCTTATTTCCTTCTTGTTTTCTTCTTTCTTTCTTCTTTCTTTCTTCTTTCTTTCTTTCTTCTTTCTTTCTTTCTTCTTCCTTTCTTTCTTCTCTCTTTCTTCTTTCTTTCTTGCTTCTTTCTTTCTTCTTTCTTTATTTCTTCTTTCTTTCTTCTTTATTCTTTCTTTCTTTCTTCTTTCTTTCTTTTTAATTCTTTCTTCTTTCTTTCTTTCTTCTTTCTTTCTTTCTTCTTCCTTTCTTTCTTCTTTCTTTCTTTCGTCTTTCTTTCTCTCGTGCTTCTTTCTCTCCTCTTTCTTTCTTTCTTTCGTCTTCTTTCTTTCGTCTTTCTCTCGTCTTTCTTTCTCTCGTCTTTCTTTCTCTCGTCTTTCTTTCTCTCCTCTTTCTTTCTCTCCTCTTTCTTTCTTCTTTCTTTCTTTCTTCTTTCTTTCTTCTTTCTTCTTTCTTCTTTCTTTCTTCTTTCTTTCTTTCTTCTTTTTTCTTCTTTCTTTCTTTTTTATTTATTTCTTTCTCTTTCTTTCTTTCTTCTTTCTTTCTTTCTTTCTTTCTTCTTTTTTCTTTCATCTTTCTCTCGTCTTTCTTTCTCTCGTCTTTCTTTATCTCATGTTTCTTTCTCTCATCTTTCTTTCTCTCGTCTTTCTTTCTCTCGTCTTTCTTTCTCTCGTCTTTCTTTCTTTCGTCTTTCTTTCATTCTACTTTCTTCTTTCTTTCTTTCTTCTTTTTTCTACTTTCTTTCTTTCTTCTTTCTTTCTTCTTTCTTTCTTTCTTCTTTCTTTCTTCTTTCTTTCTGTCTTCTTTCCTTCTTTCTTCTTCCTTTCTTTCTTCTTTCTTTCTTCTTTCTTTCTGTCTTCTTTCCTTCTTTCTTCTTCCTTTCTTTCTTCTTTCTTTCTCTCGTCTTTCTTTCTCTCGTGTTTCTTTTCTCGTCTTTCTTTCTCTCTTTGGTCTTTCTTTCTTTCGTCTTTCTCTCGTCTTTCTTTCTCTCATCTTTCTTTCTCTCGTCTTTCTTTCTTTCGTCTTTCTTCCCTTTTCTTTCTTTCTTCCTTCTTTCTTCTTTCTTTCTTTCTTCTTTCTTTCTTCTTTCTTTCTTCTTTCTTTCTTCTTTCTTTCTTTCTTCTTTCTTTCTGTCTTTCTTTCTTCTTTCCTTTTCTTTCTTCTTTCTTTCTTTCTTCTTTCTTTCTTTATCTTTCTTTCTTTCTTTCTTTCTTTCTTTCTTTCTTCTTCTTTCTTTCTTCTTTCTTTCTTTCTTCTTTCTTTCTTTCTTTCTTTCTTCTTTCTTTCTTTCTTCTTTCTTCTTTCTTTCTTTCTTTCTCTTTCCTTCTTTCTTCTTCCTTTCTTTCTTCTTTCTTTCTCTCGTCTTTCTTTCTCTCGTCTTTCTTTCTCTCGTCTTTCTTTCTCTCATCTTTCTTTCTATCGTCTTTGTTTCTCTCATCTTCTTTCTTTCTTCTTTATTTCTTTCTTATTTCTTTCTTTCTTCTTTCTTCTTTCTTCTTTCTTTCTTTCTTCTTTCTTTCTATCTTTCTTCATTCTTCTTTCTTTCTTTCTTTCTTTCTTTCTTTCTTTCTTTCTTTCTTTCTTTCTTTCTTTCTTTCTTTCTTTCTTCTTTCTTCCTTCTTTCTTTCTTTCTTCTTTCTTTCTCTCGTCTTTCTTTCTCTCGTGCTTCTTTCTTTCATCTTTCTTTCTTTCTTTCTTTCGTCTTTCTTTCTTTCGTCTTTCTCTCGTCTTTCTCTCGTCTTTCTTTCTCTCGTCTTTCTTTCTCTCGTCTTTCTTTCTCTCGTCTTTCTTTCTCTCATCTTTCTTTCTTTCATCTTTCTTTCTTCTTTCTTTCTTTCTTCTATCTTTCTTTCTTCATTCTTTCTTCTTTCTTTCTTTCTTCTTTCTTTTCATTCTTTCTTTCTTCTCTTTCTTTCGTTCTTTCATCTTTCTTTCTTCTTTCTTTCTTCTTTCTTTCTTTCTTCTTTCTTTCTTCCTTCTTTCTTCTTTCTTTCTTTCTTCTTTACTTCTTTCTTCTTTCTTTCTTTCTTCTTTCTTTCTCTCATCTTTCTTTCACTCGTATTTCTTTCTCTCGTCCTTTTCTTTCTTTGTTCTTTCTTTCTTTCTTATTCTTTCTGTCTTCTTTCTTCTTTCTTTCTTTCTTCTTTCTTTCTTCTTTATTTCTTTCTTCTTTTTCTTCTTCTTTCTTCTTCTTCTCTCGTCTTTCTTTCTCTCGTCATTCTTTCTCTCGTCTTTCTTTCGTCTTTCTCTCTTCTTTCTTTCTTTCACCTTCTTTCTTCTTTCTCTCTTTCTTCTTTCTTTCTTCTTTCTTTCTTCTTTATTTCTGTCTTTCTTTCTTCTTTCCTTTTCTTTCTTCTTTCTTTCTTTCTTCTTTCTTTCTTTCTTTTCATTCTTTTTCTTTTCTTTCTTTCTTTCTTTCTTTCTTTCTTTCTTTCTTTCTTTCTTTCTTTCTTTCTTTCTTCTTTCTTTCTTCTTTCTTTCTTTCTTCTTTCTTTCTTCTTTCTTCTTTCTTTCTTTCTTTCTTCTTTCTTTCTTTCTTCTTTCTTTCTTTCTTCTTTCCTTCTTTCTTCTTCCTTTCTTTCTCTTCTTTCTTTCTTCTTTCTTTCTCTCGTCTTTCTTTCTCTCGTGTTTCTTTGTCTCGTCTTTCTTTCTCTCTTTCGTCTTTCTTTCTTTCGTCTTTCTCTCGTCTTTCTTTCTCTCGTCTTTCTTTCTCTCATCTTTCTTTCTCTCGTCTTTCTTTCTCTCGTCTTTCTTTCTTTCTTCTTTCTTTCTTTCTTATTACTTTCTTTCTTCTTTCTTCTTTCTTTCTTTCTTCTTTCTTTCTTTCTTCTTTCTTTCTTTCTTCTTCTTTCTTTTCCTTTTTCTTTCTTTCTTCTTTCTTTCTTCTTTCTTCTCTCCTTTCTTCTTTCTTTTTTTCTTCTTTCTTTCTTTCTTCTTTCTTTCTTTCTTTTCTTTCTTCTTCCTTCCTTTCCTCTTTCTTTCTTTCTTCTTTCTTTCTTTCTTCTTTCTTTCTTCTTTCTTCCTTCTTTCTTTCTTTTCTTCTTTCTTTTTCTTCTTAATTTTTACTTTCTTTCTCTCGTCTTTCTTTCTCTCGTCTTTCTTTCTCTCGTCTTTCTTTCTCTCGTCTTTCTTTCTTTCGTCTTTCTTTCTTCTTTCTTTCTTCTTTCTTTCTTCTATCTTTCTTTCTTCTTACTTTCGTTCTTTCTTTCATTCTTTCTTTCTTTCCTACTTTCTTTCTTCTTTCTTTCTTCTTTCTTACTTCTTTCTTTCTTTGTTCTTTCTTTCTTCTTTCTTCTTTCTTTCTCTCTTCTTTCTTTCTTCTTTCTTCTTACTTTCTTCTATCTTTCTTTCTTCTTTCTTTATTCTTTCTTCTTTCTTTCTTCTTTCATTCTTTCGTCTTTCTTTCTTTCTTCTTTCTTTCTTTCTTCTTTTTCTTTCTTCTTTCTTTCTTTATTCTTTCTTTCTTTCTTCTTTCTTTCTTCTTTCTTTCTTTCTTCTTACTTTCTTTCTTTTTTCTTTCTTCTTTCTTTCTCTCGTCTTTCTTTCTCTCGTCTTTCTTTCTTACGTCTTTCATTCTTCTTTCTTTCTTTCTTTCTTCTTTCTTTCTTTCTTTCTTCTTTCTTACTTTCTACTTTCTTTCTTATTTCTTTCTTTCTTCTTTCTTTCGTTCTTTCTTTCTTTCTTTCTTTCTTTCTTTCTTCTTTCTTTCTTTCTTCTTTCTTCTTACTTCTTTCTTATTTCTTTCTTTCTTCTTTCTTTCTTTCTTTTTTCTTTCTTCTTTCTTTCTTTTTTCTTTCTTTCTTCTTTTTCTTTCTTTCTTTCTTTCTTTCTTCCTTCTTTCTTTCTTCTTTCTTTCTTTCTGCTTTCTTTCTTCTTTCTTCTTTCTTTCTTTCTTCTTTGTTTCTTTCTTCTTTCTTTCTTTCTTCCTTTCTTCTTTCTTTCTTTCTTCTTTTTGTCTCTCGTCTTTCTTCTTTCTTTCTTCTTTCTTCTTTCTTTCTTCTTTCTTCTTTCTATCTTTCTTTCTTCTTTCTTTCTTTCTTTCTTTCTTCTTTCCTTCTTCTTTCTTCTTTCTTTCTTCTATCTTTCTTTCTTTCTTTCTTATTTATTTATTTATTTCTTATTTCTTATTTCTTTATTTCTTTCTTCTTTCTTTCTTTCTTCTTCTTTCTTTCTTCATTCTTTCTCTCGTCTTTCTTTCTCTCGTCTTTCTTTCTCTCGTCTTTCTTTCTCCTCGTCTTTATTTCTCTCGTCTTCATTCTTCTTCTTTCTTTCTTTCTTATTTCTTCTTTCTTCCTTCTTCTTTCTTTCTTTCTTCTTTCTTTCCTTTCTTCTTTCTTTCTTTCTTCTTCTTTTCCTTTTTCTTTCTTTCTTCTTTCTTTCTTCCTTCTTTCTTCTTTCTTTCTTTCTTCTTTCTTTCTTCCTTCTTTCTTTCTTCTTTCTTTCTTCTTTATTTCTTTCTTCTTCCTTTCTTTCGTCATTCCTTCTTTCTTCTTTCTTTCTACTTTTTTCTTTCTTCTTTTTTTCTTTCTTCTTTCCTTCTTGTTTTCTTCTATCTTCTCTTCTTTCTTCTTCTTCTTTCTTCTTCTTTCTTTCTTTCTCTTTCTTTCTTTCATTCTTCCTTCTTTCTTCTTCTTTCTTCTTTCTTCTTCTTCTTCATCTTTTCTCTTCTTCTTTCGTCTTTTTTTCTTTCTTCTCTTTTTCTTTCTCTTCGTCTTTTTTTGCTTTCTTTTTCTTTCTTTCTTTCTCTTTCTTTCTTCTTTCTGTCTTCTTTCTTCCTTCTTTCTTCTTTCTTTCTTCTTTCTTTCTTCTTATTCTTTCTTCTTTCTTCTTTCTTTCTTTCTTCTTCCTTTATTTCTTCTTTCTTTCTCAAGTCTTTCTTCCTCTCATGCTTCTTTCTCTCGTATTTCTTTCTTTCTTTCTTCTTTCTTTCTTTCGTCTTTCTCTCATCTTTCTCTTGTCTTTCTTTCTCTCGTCTTTCTTTCTCTCGTCTTTCTTTCTTTTTCTTTCTTTCTTTCTTCTTTCTTTCTTCTTTCTTATTTCTTATTTCCTCTTTCTTTCTTTCTTCTTTCTTTCTTTCTTCTTTCTTTCTTTCTTCTTTCTTTCTTCTTTCGTTCTTTCTTCTTTCTGTCTTTCTTCTTCCTTTCTCTCGTCTTTCTTTCTCTCGTCTTTCATTCTTTCGTCTTTCTTCCTTTCTTCTTTTTTCTTTCTTCTTTCTTATCTTTTTCTTATTTCTTTCTTTCTTTCTTTCTTTCTTCTTACTTTCTTTCTATCTCTGTCTTTCTTTCTTCTTTCTTTCTTTCTACATTCATTCTTTCTTCTTTCTTTCTCTCTCCTTTCTTTCTCTCTTTTTCTTTCTTCTTCTTTCTTTCTTTCTCCTTTCTTTCTTCTTCTTTCTTTCTTTCTTCTTTCTTTCTTCTTTCTTTCTTTCTTCTTTCTTTCTTTCTTTTTTCTTTCTATTCTTCTTTCTTTCTTCATTCGTTCATACTTCTTTCTTCTCTCTCCATTCTTTCTTTCTTCTTTCTTTCTTTCTTCTCTCTTTCTCTCTTACTTTCTTCTTTCTTTCTTTCTTCATTCTTTCTTTCTTCTTTCTTTCTTTCTTCTTTCTTTCTGTCTCCTTTCTTTCTCTCTTCTTTCTTTCTTTCTTCTTTCTTTCTTTCTTCTTTCTTTCTTTCTTCTTTCTTTCTTCTTTCTTTCTTCTTTCTTTCTTCTTTGTTTCATTCTTCTTTCTTACTTTCTTCTATCTTTCTTTCTTCTTTCTTTCTTCTTTCTTACTTTCTTTCTTCTTTCTTCTTTCTTTCTTTCTTCTTTCATTCTTCTTTTTTCTTTCTTTGTTTCTTTCTTTCCTCTTTTTCTTTCCTTATTCTTTCTTCTTTCTTTCTTCTTTCATTCTTTCGTCTTTCTTTCTTTCTTCTTTCTTTCTTTTTTCTTTCTTTCTTCTTTCTCTCTTTTTTCTTTCTTTCTTTCTTCTTTCTTTCTTTCTTCTTTCTTTGTTCTTTGTTCTTTCTTCTTTCTTCTTTCTTCTTTCTTCTTTCTTCTTTCTTCTTTCTTCTTTCTTCTTTCTTTCTTTCTTCTTTCTTCTTTCTTTCTTTCCTTTTTCTTTCTTTCTTTCTTTCTTCTTTCTTTCTTTCTTCTTTCTTTCTCTTGTCATTCTTTCTCTCGTCTTTCTCTCGTCTTTCTTTCTCTCGTCTTTCTTTCTCTCGTCTTTCTTTCTTTCGTCTTTCTTTCTTCTTTCTTTCATTCTTCTTTCTTTCTTTCTTCTTTCATTCTTCTTTCGTTCTTTCTTCTTTCTTTCTTTCTTCTTCCTTTCTCTCGTCTTTCTTTCTCTCGTCTTTCTTTCTTTCGTTTTTCTTTCTTTCTTCTTTTTTCTTTCTTCTTTCTCTCTTTCTTCTTTCTTTCTTTCTTCTTTGTTTCTTCTTTGTTTCTTTCTTCTTTCTTTCTTCTTTCTTTCTTTCTTCTTTCTTTCTTCTTTCTTTCTTCTTTCTTTCTTTCTTCTTTCTTTCTTCTTTCCTTATTTCTTTCTTCTTTCTTTCTTTCTTCTTTCTTCTTTCTTTCTTTCTTTCTTCTTTCTTTCTTTCTTTCTTTCTTTCTTTCTTTCTTTCTTTCTTTCTTTCTTCTTTCTTTCTTCTTTCTTTCTTTCTTCTTTCTTTCTCCTTTCTTTCTTACTTCTTTCTTTCTTCTTACTTTCTTTCTTCTTTCTTTCTTCTTTCTTTCTTCTTTCTTTCTCTCTTTCTACATTCTTTCTTTCTTCTTTCTTTCTTCTATCTTTCTTTCCTCTTTCCTTCTTTCTTTCTTCTTTCTTTCTTCTTTCCTTCTTTCTTCTTTCTTTCTTCTTTCTTTCTTTCTTTTTTCTTTTTTCTTTCTTTCTTCTTTCTTTCTTCTTTCTTTCTTTCTTTCTTCTTTCTTTCTTTCTTCTTCCTTTCTTTCTTCTTTCTTTCTTTCTTCTTTCTTTCTTCTTTCTTTCTCTCTCCTTTCTTTCTCTCTTCTTTCTTTCTTTCTTCTTTCTTTCTTTCTCCTTTCTTTCTTTCTTCTTTCTTTCTTTCTTCTTTCTTTCTTCTTTCTTTCTCTCTTTCTTCATTCTTTCTTTCTTCTTTCTTTCTTCTATATTTCTTTCCTCTTTCCTTCTTTCTTTCTTCTCTCTTTCTTCTTTCCTTCTTTCTTCTTTCTTTCTTCTTTCTTTCTTTCTTTTTTCTTTTTCTTTCTTTCTTCTTTCTTTCTTCTTACTTTCTTTCTTTATTCTTTCTTTCTTTCTTCTTTCTTTCTCTCTCCTTTCTTTCTCTCTTCTTTCTTTCTTTCTCCTTTCTTTCTTTCTTTTCTTTCTTTCTTCTTTCTTTCTTCTTTCTTTCTTTCTTCTTTCTTTCTTTCTTCTTTCGTTCTTTCTTCTTTCTTTCTCTCTCCTTTCTTTCTCTCTTCTTTCTTTCTTCTTTCTTTCTTTCTTTCTTTCTTCTTTTTCTTACTTCTTTCTTTCTTCTTTCTTTCTTCTTTCTTCTTTCTTTGTTTCTTTCTTTCCTCTTTCTTCCTTCTTTATTCTTTCTTCTTTCTTTCTTCTTTCATTCTTTCCTCTTTCTTTCTTTCTTCTTTCTTTCTTTCTTCTTTCTTTCTTTCTTCTTTCTTTCTTTCTTCTTTCATTCTTTATTCTTTCTTTCTTTCTTCTTTCTTTCTTCTTTCTTTCTTTCTTCTTTCTTTCTTTCTTTCTTTTTTCTTTCTTCTTTCTTTCTCTCGTCTTTCTTTCTCTCGTCTTTCTTTCTTTTGTCTTTCATTCTTCTTTCTTTCTTTCTTCTCTCTTTCTTTCTTTCTTCTTTCTTTCTTCCTTCTTTCTTTCTTTCTTTCTTTCTTTCTTTCTTTCTTTCTTTCTTTCTTTCTTTCTTTCTTCTGTCTTTCTTTCTTATTTCTTTCTTTCTTCTTTGTTATTTCTTTTCTTCTCTCTTTCTTTCTTCTTTCTTTCTTTCTCCTTTCTTTTTTCTTTCTATCTTTCTTTCTTTCTTTCTTTCTTTCATTCTTTCTTTCTTTCTTTCATTCTTTCTTTCTTCTGTCTTTCTTTATTCTTTCTTTCTTTCTTCTTTGTTATTTCTTTCTTTCTTTTTTCTTTCTTTCTTTCTATCTCCTTTCTTTCTCTCTTCTTTCTTTCTTTCTTATTTCTTTCTTTCTTCTTTCTTTCTTTCTTCATTCTTTCTTCTTTCTTTCATTCTTCTTTCTTACTTTCTTCTATCTTTCTTTCTTCTTTCTTTCTTCTTTCTTACTTTCTTTCTTCTTTCTTCTTTCTTTCTTTTTTCTTTCTTTCTTCTTTCTTTCTTCTTTCTTCTTGCTTTGTTTCTTTCCTTCCTCTTTCTTCTTTCTATATTCTTTCTTCATTCTTTCTTCTTTCATTCTTTCGTCTTTCTTTCTTTCTTTCTCTCTCCTTTCTTTCTTTCTCCTTTCTTTCTCTCTTCTTTCTTTCTTTCTTCATTCTTTCTTTCTTTCTTCTTTCTTTCTTTCTTCTTTCTTTCTTTATTCTTTCTTTCTTCTTTCTTTCTTCTTTCTTTCTTTCCTCTTTCTTTCTTTCTTTTTTCTTTCTTCTTTCTTTCTCTCGTCTTTCTTTCTCTCGTCTTTCTTTCTCTCGTCTTTCTTTCTTTCGTCTTTCATTCTTCTTTCTTTCTTTCTTCTCTCTTTCTTTCTTTCTTCTTTCTTTCTTTCTTCTTTCTTTCTCTCTTTCTTTCTTTCTTTCTTTCTTTCTTTCTTTCTTTCTTTCTTCTGTCTTTCTTTCTTATTTCTTTCTTTCTTCTTTGTTATTTCTTTTCTTCTTTCTTTCTTTCTTCTTTCTTTCTTCTTTCTTTCTTTTTTCTTTCTTTCCTTCTTCTTTCTTTCTTTATTCTTTCTTTCTTTCTTCTTTCTTTCTTCTTTCTTTCTTCTTTCTTTCCTCTTTCTTCTTTCTTCTTTCTTTCTTTCTTCTTTGTTTCTTTCTTCTTTGTTTTCTCTCTTCCTGTCTTCTTTCTTTCTTTCTTCTTTCTGTCTCTCGTCTTTCTTTCTCTCGTGTTTCTTTCTCTCGTCTTTCTTTCACTCGTCTTTCTCTCGTTTTTCTTTCTCTCGTCTTTCTTTCTTTCGTCTTTCTTTCTTTCTTCTTTCTTTCTTTCTTCTTTCTTTCTTCTTTCTTTCTTTTTTCTTTCTTTCCTTCTTCTTTCTTTCTTTCTTCTTTCTTTCTTTCGTCTTTCTTTCTTCTTTCTTTGTTTCTTCTTTCTTTCTTTCTTCTTTCATTCTTCTTTAGTTCTTTCTTCTTTCTTCCTTTCTTCTTTCTTTCTTCTTTTTTCTTTCTTTTTTCTTTCTTTCTTCTTTCTTTCTTTTTCTTTATTTCTCCTTTCTTTCTTTCTTCTTTCTTTATTTCTTCTTTCTTTCTTCTTTCTTTCTTTCTTCTTTCTTTCTTTCTTCTTTCGTTCTTTCTTCTTTCTTTCTCTCTCCTTTCTTTCTCTCTTCTTTCTTTCTTTCTTCTCTCTTTCTTTCTTACTTTCTTCTTTCTTTCTTTCTTCTTTCTTTCTTTCATCTTTCTTTCTTTCTTCTTCTTTCTCTCTCCTTTCTTTCTCTCTTCTTTCTTTCTTTCTTTCTTTCTTCTTTTTCTTACTTCTTTCTTTCTTCTTTCTTTCTTCTTTCTTCTTTCTTTGTTTCTTTCTTTTCTCTTTCTTCTTTCTTTATTCTTTCTTCTTTCTTTCTTCTTTCATTCTTTCCTCTTTCTTTCTTTCTTCTTTCTTTCTTTCTTCTTTCTTTCTTTCTTCTTTCTTTCTTTATTCTTTCTTTCTTTCTTCGTTCTTTCTTCTTTCTTTCTTTCTTCTTTCTTTCTTTCTTTTTTTTTCTTCTTTCTTTCTCTCGTCTTTCTTTCTCTCGTCTTTCTTTCTTTCGTCTTTCATTCTTCTTTCTTTCTTTCTTTCTTCTTTCTTTCTTTCTTCTTTCTTTCTTCTTTCTTTCTTTCTCCTTTCTTTTTTCTTTCTTTCTTTCTTTCTTTCTTTCTTTCTTTCTTTCTTTCTTTCTTTCTTTCTTTCTTTCTTTCTTTCTTTCTCCTTTCTTTCTTACTTCTTTCTTTCTTCTTACTTTCTTTCTTCTTTCTTTCTTCTTTCTTTCTTCTTTCTTTCTTCTTTCTTTCTCTCTTTCTACATTCTTTCTTTCTTCTTTCTTTCTTCTATCTTTCTTTCCTCTTTCCTTCTTTCTTTCTTCTTTCTTTCTTCTTTCCTTCTTTCTTCTTTCTTTCTTCTTTGTTTCTTTCTTTTTTCTTTTTTCTTTCTTTCTTCTTTCTTTCTTCTTTCTTTCTTTCTTTCTTCTTTCTTTCTTTCTTCTTTCTTTCTTTCTTCTTTCTTTCTTTCTTCTTTCTTTCTTCTTTCTTTCTCTCTCCTTTCTTTCTCTCTTCTTTCTTTCTTTCTTCTTTCTTTCTTTCTCCTTTCTTTCTTTCTTCTTTCTTTCTTTCTTCTTTCTTTCTTCTTTCTTTCTTCTTTCATTCTTTCTTCTTTCTTTCTTTCTTCTTTCGTTCTTTCTTCTTTCTTTCTCTCTCCTTTCTTTCTCTCTTCTTTATTTCTTTCTTCTCTCTTTCTTTCTTACTTTCTTCTTTCTTTCTTTCTTCTTTCTTTCTTTCTTCTTTCTTTCTTTCTTCTTTCTTTCTCTCTCCTTTCTTTCTCTCTTCTTTCTTTCTTTCTTCTTTCTTTCTTTCTTTCTTCTTTCTTTCTTTCTTCTTTCTTTCTTCTTTCTTTCTTCTTTCTTCTTTCTTTGTTTCTTTCCTCTTTCTTCTTTCTTTCTTCTTTCTTCTTTCTTTCTTCATTCATTCTTTCGTCTTTCTTTCTTTCTTCTTTCTTTCTTTCTTTCTTTCTTCTTTCTTTCTTCTTTCTTTCTTTCCTCTTTCTTTCTTTCTTTTTTCTTTCTTCTTTCTTTCTCTCGTCTTTCTTTCTCTCGTCTTTCTTTCTCTCGTCTTTCTTTCTCTCGTCTTTCATTCTTCTTTCTTTCTTTCTTCTTTATTTCTTTCTTCTTTCTTTCTTTCTTTCTCCTTTCTTCTTTCTTTCTTTCTTTCTTTCTTTCTTTCTTTCTTTCTTTCTTTCTTTCTTTCTTTCTTTCTTTCTTTCTTTCTTTCTTTCTTCTGTCTTTCTTTCTTCTTTCTTTCTTCTTTGTTATTTTTTTCTTTCTTCTTTCTTTCTTTCTTCTTTCTTTCTTCTTTCTTTCTTTTTTCTTTCTTTCCTTCTTCTTTCTTTCTTTCGTCTTTCTTCCTTCTTTCTTTCTTTCTTCTTTCTTCTTTTTCTTTCATTCTTCTTTCGTTCTTTCTTCTTTCTTCCTTTCTTCTTTCTTTTTTCTTTCTTTCTTTCTTCTTTCTTTCTTTCTTCTTTCCTTCTTTCTTTCTTCTTTCTTTCTTTCTTCTTTCTTCTTTCTTTCTTTCTTTCTTTCTTACTTTCTTTCTTTCTTTCTTCTTTCTTTCTCCTTTCTTTCTTCTTACTTTCTTTCTTCTTACTTTCTTTCTTCTTTCTTTCTTCTTTCTTTCTTCTTTCTTTCTTCTTTCTTTCTCTCTTTCTTCATTCTTTCTTTCTTCTTTCTTTCTTCTATCTTTATTTCCTCTTTCCTTCTTTCTTTCTTCTTTCTTTCTTCTTTCCTTCTTTCTTCTTTCTTTCTTCTTTCTTTCTTTCTTTTTTCTTTTTTCTTTCTTTCTTCTTTCTTTCTTCTTACTTTCTTTCTTTCTTCTTTCTTTCTTTCTTCTTTCTTTCTTTCTTCTTTCTTTCTCTCTCCTTTCTTTCTCTCTTCTTTCTTTCTTTCTTCTTTCTTTCTTTCTCCTTTCTTTCTTTCTTCTTTCTTTCTTTCTTCTTTCTTTCTTCTTTCTTTCTTTCTTCTTTCTTTCTTTCTTCTTTCTTTCTTTCTTCTTTCGTTCTTTCTGCTTTCTTTCTCTCTCCTTTCTTTCTCTCTTCTTTCTTTCTTACTTTCTTCTTTCTTTCTTTCTTCTTTCTTTCTTTCTTCTTTCTTTCTTCTTTCTTTCTCTCTCCTTTCTTTCTCTCTTCTTTCTTTCTTCTTTCTTTCTTTCTTCTTTCTTCTTTCTTTGTTTCTTTCTTTCCTCTTTCTTCCTTCTTTATTCTTTCTTCTTTCTTTCTTCTTTCATTCTTTCCTCTTTCTTTCTTTCTTCTTTCTTTCTTTCTTCTTTCTTTCTTTCTTCTTTCTTTCTTTCTTTATTCTTTCTTTCTTTCTTCTTTCTTTCTTCTTTCTTTCTTTCTTCTTTCTTTCTTTCTTTTTTCTTTCTTCTTTCTTCTCTCGTCTTTCTTTCTCTCGTCTTTCTTTCTTTCGTCTTTTCATTCTTCTTTCTTTCTTTCTTCTCTCTTTCTTTCTTTCTTCTTTCTTTCTTTCTTCTTTCTTTCTTTCTTTCTTTCTTTCTTTCTTTCTTTCTTTCTTTCTTTCTTTCTTCTGTCTTTCTTTCTTATTTCTTTCTTTCTTCTTTGTTATTTCTTTTCTTCTTTCTTTCTTTCTTTCTTCTTTCTTTCTTTCTCCTTTCTTTTTCTTTCTTTCTTTCTTTCTTTCTTTCTTTCTTTCTTTCTTCTTTCATTCTTTCTTTCTTCTGTCTTTCTTTATTCTTTCTTTCTTCTTCTTTGTTATTTCTTTCTTTCTTTTTTCTTTCTTTCTTTCTCTCTCCTTTCTTTCTCTCTTCTTTCTTTCTTTCTTCTTTCTTTCTTTCATATTTCTTTCTTTCTTCTTTCTTTCTTTCTTCATTCTTTCTTCTTTCTTTCATTCTTCTTTCTTACTTTCTTCTATCTTTCTTTCGTTCTTTCTTTCTTCTTTCTTACTTACTTTTTCTTTCTTCTTTCTTTCTTCTTTCTTCTTTCTTTCTTTCTTCTCTTTCTTTCTTCTTCTTTCCTTCTTTCTTTCTTCTTTCTTTATTCTTTCTTTCTTTCTTCTTTCTTTCCCTCTTATTTCTTTCTCTCTTCTTTCTTTCTTTCTTCTTTCTTTCTTTCTCCTTTCTTTCTTTCTTCTTTCTTTCTTTTTTCTTTCTTTCTTTCTTTCTCTCTCCTTTCTTTCTCTCTTCTTTCTTTCTTTCTTCTTTCTTTTCTTTCTTTCTTATTTCTTTCTTTCTTCTTTCTTTCTTTCTTCTTTCTTTCTTCTTTCTTTCATTCTTCTTTCTTACTTTCTTCTATCTTTCTTTCTTCTTTCTTTCTTCTTTCTTACTTTCTTTCTTCTTTCTTCTTTCTTTCTTTTTTCTTTGTTTCTTCTTTCTTTCTTCTTTCTTCTTGCTTTGTTTCTTTCCTTCCTCTTTCTTCTTTCTTTATTCTTTCTTCTTTCTTTCTTCTTTCATTCTTTCGTCTTTCTTTCTTTCTTCTTTCTTTCTTTCTTCTTTCTTTCTTTCTTCTTTCTTTCTTTATTCTTTCTTTCTTTCTTCTTTCTTTCTTCTTTCTTTCTTTCCTCTTTCTTTCTTTCTTTTTTCTTTCTTCTTTCTTTCTCTCGTCTTTCTTTCTCTCGTCTTTCTTTCTCTCGTCTTTCTTTCTCTCGTCTTTCTTTCTCTCGTCTTTCTTTCGTCTTTCATTCTTCTTTCTTTCTTTCTTCTTTCTTTCTTTCTCCTTTCTTTTTTCTTTCTTTCTTTCTTCTTTCTTTCTTCTTTCTTTCTTTCTTTCTTTCTTTCTTTCTTTCTTTCTTTCTTTCTTTTTCTTTCTTTCTTTCTTCTTTGTTATTTCTTTTCTTCTTTCTTTCTTTCTTCTTTCTTTCTTCTTTCTTTCTTTTTTCTTTCTTTCCTTCTTCTTTCTTTCTTTCTTCTTTCTTTCTTTCTTCTTTCTTCCTTCTTTCTTTCTTCTTTCTTTCTTTCTTCTTTCTTTCTTCTTTCTTTCCTTTTTCTTTCTTCTTTTTTCTTTCTTCTTTCTTTCTCATTTCTTCTTTCTTTCTTTCTTCTTTCTTTCTTTCTTCTTTCTTTCTTTCTTTCTTTTTCTTTCTTTCTTCTTTCTTTCTTTCTTCTTTCTTTCTTCTTTCTTTCTCTATCCTTTCTTTCTCTTTTCTTTCTTTCTTTCTTCTCTCTTTATTTCTTACTTTCTTCTTTCTTTCTTTCTTCTTTCTTTCTTTCTTCTTTCTTTCTTTCTTCTTTCTTTCTCTCTCCTTTCTTTCTCTCTTCTTTCTTTCTTTCTTCTTTCTTTCTTTCTTTCTTCTTTCTTCCTTTCTTCTTTCTTTCTTCTTTCTTTCTTCTTTCTTTCTTCTTTCTTTCTTCTTTCTTTCATTCTTCTTTCTTACTTTCTTCTATCTTTCTTTCTTCTTTCTTTCTTCTTTCTTACTTACTTTCTTCTTTCTTCTTTCTTTCTTCTTTCTTCTTTCTTTCTTTCTTTCCTCTTTCTTTCTTTCTTCTTTCCTTCTTCTTTCTTTCTTTATTCTTTCTTTCTTTCTTCTTTCTTCCCTCTTATTTCTTTCTCTCTTCTTTCTTTCTTTCTTCTTTCTTTCTTTCTCCTTTCTTTCTTTCTTCTTTCTTTCTTTCTTCTTTCTTTCTTTCTTCTTTCTTTCTTTCTTCTTTCTTTCTTTCTTTCTTCTTTCTTTGTTCTTTCTTTCTTCTTTCTTCTTTCTTCTTTCTTTCTTTCTTCTTTCTTTCTTTCTTCTTCTTTCTTTCTTCTTTCTTTCCTCTTTCTTCTTTCTTTGTTTCTTTCTTTCTTCTTT
>NW_027043587.1:0-67849 GCF_036013475.1 Columba livia | reverse complement strand
TAAGAAAGAAAGAAAGAAAGAAAGAAAGAAGAAAGAGAGACGAAAGAAAGAAAGACGAGAGAAATAAAGACGAAAGAAATAAGGACGAAAGAAAGAAAGACGAGAGAAAGAAAGACTAGAGAAAGAAAGAAGAAAGAAATTAGAAAGAAAGAAAGAAAGAAAGAAGAAAGAAAGAAAGAAGAAATAAAGAAAGAAGAAAGAAGAAACAAAGAAGAAAGAAATAAGAAAGAAAGAATGAAGAAAAAAGAAAGAATAAAGAAAGAAAGAAGAAAGAAAGAAGAAATAAAGGCAGAAGAAAGTAAGAAAGAAGAAAGAACGAAAGAAGAAAGAGCGAAAGAAGAAAGAAAGAAAGAAGAAAGAAAGACAAATGAAAGACGAGAGAAAGAAAGACGAGAGAAAGATGAAAGAAAGAAAGAAGAATGAAACAAGAGAGATAGAAGAAAGAAAGACGAGAGAAAGAAAGACGAGAGAAAGAAAGACGAGAGAAAGAAAGAAGAAAAAAGGAGAAAGAAAGAAGAAAGAGAGAAAGAAGAAAGAAAGAAGAAAGAAAGAAAGAAAGAAAGAAAGAAAGAAAGAAAGAAGAAAGAAAGAATAAAGAAAGAAGAAAGAAAGAAAGAAGAAAGAAGAAAGAATGAAAAAGAAAGAAGAAAGAAAGAAGAAAGAAAGAAAGAATAAAGACGAGAGAAAGAAGAAAGAAGAAATAAGAAAGAAAGAAAGAAGAAAGAAAGAAAGAAGAAAGAAAGAAGAAAGAAAGAAAGAAGAAAGAAATAAGAAAGAAAGAAGAAAGAAAGATAGAAGAAAGAAAAAAGAAGAAAGAAAGATGAAAGAAAGAAAGAAGAAGAAAGAATGAAGAAAGAAAGAAGAAAGAAAGAAGAAAGAAGAAAGAAGAAAGAAGAAAGAATGAAAAAGAAAGAAGAAAGAAAGAAAGAAGAAAGAAATAAGAAAGAAAGAAGAAAGAAAGCAGAAAGAAAGAAGAAGAAAGAAAGAAGAAAGAAAGAAGAAAGAAAGAAGAAAGAAAGAAGAAGAAGAAGAAAGAAAGAAGAAAGAAAGAAAGAAATAATGAAGAAAAAAAGAAGAAAAACAGAAAGAAAGAAGAAAGAAAGAAAGAAGAAGGAGGAAGAAAGAAATAAAGATGAAAGAAAGAAAGAAGAAAGAAGGAAAGAAGAAAGAAAGTAAGTAAGAAAGTAAGAAAGAAAGAAGAAAGATAGAAGAAAGAAAGAAAAGAAAGAAGAAAGAAAGAAAGAAGAAAGAAAGATGAAAGAAATTAGCAAGAAAGAAGAAAGAAGAAAGAATGAAGAAGAAAGAAAGAAGAAAGAAAGAAAGAAGAAGAAGAAAGAAAGAAGAAGAAAGAAAGAAGAAAGAAAGAATGAAGTAAGAAAGAAAGAAGAAAGAAAGAAGAAGAAAGAAATAAAGAAATAAAGAAAGAAAGAAGAAAGAAGAAAGAAAGAAATAAAGAAGAAAGAAAGAAGAAAGAAATTAGAAAGAAAGAAGAAAGAAAGAAAGAAGAAAGAAAGAAGAAAGAAAGAAGAAAGAACGAAAGAAGAACGAAAGAAGAAAGAAGAAAGAAGAAAGAAACAAGAAAGAAAGAAGAAAGAAAAAGAAAGAAAGAAGAAAGAAGAAAGAAAGAAAAGAAAGAAAGAAAGAAAGAAAGAAAGAAAGAAAGAAAGAAAGAAAGAAAGAAAGAAAGAAAGAAAAGAAAGAAAGAAAGAAAGAAAAAAAGAAAGGAAGAAACAAACAAAGAAGAAGAAGAAAGAAGAAAGAAGAAAGAAGAAAGAAAAAAGAAAGAAAGAAGAAAGAAAGAAGAAAGAAAGAAAGAAGAAAGAAAGAAAGACGAAAGAAAGAAAGACGAAAGAAAGACGAAAGAAAGACGAAAGAAAGACTAGAGAAAGAAAGAAGAAAGAAATTAGAAAGAAAGAAAGAAAGAAGAAAGAAAGAAAGAAAAAGAAGAACAAAGAAGAAAGAAACATGAAAGAAAGAATGAAGAAAAAAAGAAAGAAGAAAGAAAGAAAGAAGAAAGAAGGAAGAAATAAAGGCAGAAGAAAGTAAGAAGAAAGAAAGAAAGAAGAAAGAAAGAAGGAAGAAAGAAAGAAGAAAGAAAGAAGAAAGAAAGAAAGAAGAAAGAAAGACAAATGAAAGACGAGAGAAAGAAAGACGAGAGAAAGAAAGAAGATAGAAAGAAGAAAGAAAGAAGAAAGAAAGAAGTAAGAAAGAAAGGAGAAAGAAAGAAAGAAAGAAAGAAGAAAGAAAGAAAGAAGAAAGAAAGAAAGAAGAAAGAAGAGAGAAAGAAGAAAGAAAGAAAGAAGAAGAAAGAAAGAAAGAAGGAAGAAAGAGGAAAGAAAGAAAGAAAGAAAAAAGAATGAAAGAAAGAAGAAAGAAAGAAGAAAGAAAGAAAGAAGAAAGAAAGAAAGAAAGAAAGAAGAAAGAAAAAAAGAAGAGAAAGAAATAAGAAAGAAAGAAGAAAGAAAAAGAAAGAAGAAAGAAAGAAGAATGAAAGAAGAATGAACGAAAGAAGAACGAAAGAAGAAAGAAAGAAAGAAGAAAGAAAGAAAAAACAGAAGAAAGAAGAAAGAAAGAAAGAAGAAAGAATAAGAAAGAAGAAAGAAATAAGTAGAAAGAAAGAAAGAGGAAAGAAAAAAGAAGAAAGAAAGAAGAAAGAAAGAAAGAAGGAAAGAAAAAACAGAAAGAAAGAAGAAATAAAGAAAGAAGAAAGAAGAAAGAAAGAAGAAAGAAATAAAGAAGAAAGAAAGAAAGAGGAAAGAAAGAAGAAAGAAAGAAAAAACTGAAAGAAAGAAGAAAGAAAGAAAGAAGAAAGAAAAAGAAATAAGAAAGAAATAAAGAAGAAAGAAAGAAGAAGAAAGAAGAGAGAAAGAAGAAAGAAGGAAAGAAGAAATAAAGAAAGAAAGAAGAAAGAAAGAAGAAGAAAGAAAGAAAGAAGAAGAAAGAAAGAAAGAAGAAAGAAAGAAAGAAGAAAGAAAGAAGAAGAAAAGAAGAAGAAGAAAGAAAGAAGAAAGAAAAAAATGAAGAAAAAAGAAGAAAAACAGAAAGAAAGAAATAAGAAAGAAAGAAGAAAGAAGAAAGAAAGAAGAAAGAAATGAAGAAGAAAGAAAGAAAGAAGAAAGAAAGAAGAAACAAAGAAAGAAGAAAGAAAAAAGAAAGAAAGAAGAAAGAAAGAAGAAAGAAATTAGCAAGAAAGAAAGAAAGAAGAAAGAAAGAAAGAAGAAAGAGAGAAGAAAGAAAGAATGAAGCAAGAAAGAAAGAAGAAAGAAAGAAGAAAGAAAGAAAGAAAGAAAGAAAGAAAGAAGAAATAAAGAAATAAGAAAGAAGAAAGAAAGAAAGAAGAATGAAAGAAGAAAGAAAGAAGAAAGAAAGAAGAAAGAAATAAGAAAGAAAGAAAGAAGAAAGAAAGAAGAAAGAACGAAAGAAGAACGAAAGAAGAAAGAAAGAAAGAACAAAGAAAGAAGAAAGAAAGAGGAAAGAAAAAAGAAAGAAAGAAAGAAAGAAAGAAAGAAAGAAAGAAAGAAAGAAAGAAAGAAGAAAGAAACACGAAAGAAAGAAAGACGAAAGAAAGAAAGATGAGAGAAAGAAAGACTAGAGAAAGAAAGAAGAAAGAAATTAGAAAGAAAGAAAGAGATAAAGAAGAAAGAAAGAAAGAAGAAATAAAGAAAGAAGAAAGAAGAAACAAAGAAGAAAGAAATAAGAAAGAAAGAATGAAGAAAAAAAGAAAGAAGAAAGAAAGAATGAAGAAAGAAAGAAGAAATAAAGGCAGAAGAAAGTAAGAAAGAAGAAAGAAAGAAAGAAGAAAGAAAGAAGGAAGAAAGAAAGAAGAAAGAAAGAAGAAAGAAAGAAGAAAGGAAGACAAATGAAAGGCAAGAGAAAGAAAGACGAGAGAAAGAAAGATGAAAGAAAGAAAGAAGAATGATAGAAGAGAGATAGAAGAAAGAAAGACGAGAGAAAGTAAGACGAGAGAAAGAAAGACGAGAGAAAGAAAGAAGAAAGAAAGAAGAAAGAAAGAAGAAAGAAAGAAGAAAGAAAGAAGAAAGAAAGAAAGGAGAAAGAAAGAAAGAAAGAAAGAAGAAAGAAAGAAAGAAGAAAGAAAGAAAGAAGAAAGAAGAGAGAAAGAAGAAAGAAAGAAAGAAGAAAGAAAGAAAGAAAGAAGGAAGAAAGAGGAAAGAAAGAAAGAAGAAAGAGAAAAGAATGAAAGAAAGAAGAAAGAAAGAAAGAAGAAAGAAAAAAAGAAGAGAAAGAAATAAGAAAGAAAGAAGAAAGAAAGAAGAAAGAAAGAAAAAAGAAAGAAGAAAGAAAGAATGAAAGAAGAATGAACGAAAGAAGAACGAAAGAAGAAAGAAAGAAAGAAGAAAGAAAGAAAAAACAGAAAGAAAGAAGAAGGAAAGAAAGAAGAAAGAATAAAGAAAGAAGAAAGAAATAAAGTAGAAAGAAAGAAAGAGGAAAGAAAAAAAGAAGAAAGAAAGAAGAAAGAAAGAAAGAAGGAAAGAAAAAAAAAGAAAGAAAGAAGAAATAAAGAAAGAAGAAAGAAGAAAGAAAGAAGAAAGAAGGAAAGAAGAAATAAAGAAAGAAAGAAGAAAGAAAGAAGAAAGAAAGAAAGAAAGAAGAAAGAAAGAAGAAAGAAAGAAGAAAGAAAAAAGAAAGAAAGAAGAAAGAAAGAAAGAAGAAATAAAGAAAGAAGAAAGAAAGGAAGAATAAAGAAAGAAAGAAGAAAGAAAGAAGAAAGAAAGAAAAAGGAAAGAAGAAAGAAAGAAAGAAGAAAGAAAGAATGAAGAAAAAAGAAGAAAAACAGAAAGAAAGAAATAAGAAAGAAAGAAGAAAGAAGAAAGAAAGAAGAAAGAAATGAAGAAGAAAGAAAGAAAGAAGAAAGAAGAAACAAAGAAAGAAGAAAGAAAAAAGAAAGAAAGAAAGAAGTAAAAAGAAGAAAGAAATTAGCAAGAAAGAAAGAAAGAAGAAAGAAGAAAGAAGAAAGAGAGAAGAAAGAAAGAATGAAGCAAGAAAGAAAGAAGAAAGAAAGAAGAAAGAAAGAAATAAAGAAAGAAAGAAAGAAAGAAGAAAGAAAGAAATAAGAAAGAAGAAAGAAAGAAAGAAGAATGAAAGAAGAAAGAAAGAAGAAAGAAAGAAGAAAGAAAGAAGAAAGAAAGAAAGAAGAAAGAAAGAAGAAAGAACGAAAGAAGAACGAAAGAAGAAAGAAAGAAGAAAGAAAGAAGAAAGAAAAAAGAAAGAAGAAAGAAAGAAAGAAAGAAAGAAAGAAAGAAAGAAAGAAAGAAAGAAGAAAGAAAGACGAAAGAAAGAAAGACGAAAGAAAGAAAGATGAGAGAAAGAAAGACTAGTGAAAGACAGAAGAAAGAAATTAGAAAGAAAGAAAGAGATAAAGAAGAAAGAAAGAAAGAAGAAATAAAGAAAGAAGAAAGAAGAAAGAAAGAAGAAAGAAATAAGAAAGAAAGAATGAAGAAAAAAAGAAAGAAGAAAGAAAGAATGAAGAAAGAAAGAAGAAATAAAGGCAGAAGAAAGTAAGAAAGAAGAAAGAAAGAAAGAAGAAAGAAAGAAGGAAGAAAGAAAGAAGAAAGAAAGAAAGAAGAAAGAAAGAAAGAAGAAAGGAAGACAAATGAAAGACAAGAGAAAGAAAGACGAGAGAAAGAAAGATGAAAGAAAGAAAGAAGAATGAAAGAAGAGAGATAGAAGAAAGAAAGACGAGAGAAAGAAAGACGAGAGAAAGAAAGACGAGAGAAAGAAAGAAGAAAGAAAGAAGAAAGAAAGAAAGAAGAAGGGAAGAAGAAAGAAAGAAAGAAAGAAGAAAGAAAGAAGAAAGAAAGAAGAAAGAAAGAAAGAAAGAAAGAAGAAAGAAAGAAGAAAGAAAGAAGAAAGAAAGAAAAAGCAAGAAGAAAGAAAGAAAGAAGAAAGAAAGAAAGAAGAAAGAAGAGAGAAAGAAGAAAGAGAGAAGAAAGAAAGAAAGCAGGAAGAAAGAAGAAAGAAAGAAAGAAGAAAGAAAGAAGAAAGAAAGAAAGAAGAAAGAAAGAAGAAAGAAAGAAAGAAGAAAGAAGGAAAGAATAAAGAAAGAAGAAAGAAATAAAAAACAGAAAGAAAGAAGAAAGAAAGAAAGAAGAAAGAAGAAAGAAAGAAGAAAGAAATAAAGAAGAAAGAAAGAAAGAAAGAGGAAAGAAAAAAAGAAGAAAGAAAGAAGAAAGAAAGAAAGAAGAACAAAGAAGAAAGAAAGAAAGAAGAAAGAAAGACAAATGAAAGACGAGAGAAAGAAAGACGAGAGAAAGAAACAAGAATGAAAGAAGAGAGATAGAAGAAAGAAAGACGAGAATAAGAAAGAAGAGAGAAAGAAAGACGAGAGAAATAAAGAAGAAAGAAAGAAGAAAGAAAGAAGAAATAAAGAAGACAAAAGAAAGAAGAAAGAAAGAAAGAAGAAAGAAAGAAAGAAAGAAGAAAGAAAGAAGAAAGAAAGAAAGAGGAAAGAAAGAAAGAAGAAAGAAAGAAGAAAGAAAGAAAGAAGAAAGAAAGAAAGAAGAAAGAAAGAAAGAAGAAAGAAACAAAGAAGAAAGAAAGAAAGAAGAAAAAAAGAAAGAAGAAAGAATGAAAGAAGAAACAAAGAAGAAGGAAGGAAAGAAGAAAAAAAGAAGAAAGAAAAAAGAAAGAAAGAAAGAAGAAAGAAAGAAAGAAAGAAGAAAGAAACAAAGAAGAAAGAAAGAAAGAAGGAAGAAAGAAACAAAGAAGAAAGAAAGAAAGAAGAAAGAAATAAAGAAGAAAGAAAGAATGAAGGCAGAAAGAAGAAAGAAAGAAGAAAGAAAGAAAGAAGAAATAAAGAAAGAAGAAAGAATGAAAGAAGGACGAAAGAAGAAAGAAAGAAAGAAGAGAGAAAGAAAGAAGAAAGAAAGAAAGAAGAAAGAAAGAATGAAGAAAGAAAGAAAGAAGAAAGAAAGAATGAAGGAAGAAAGAATAAAGAAAGAAAGAAGAAATAAAGAAAGAAGAAAGAAAGAAAGAAGAAAGAAAGAAGAAAGAAGAAAGAAAGAAGAAAGAAAGAAGAAAGAAAGAAGAAAAATAAAGAAAGAAGAAATAAAGAAAGACGAAAGAAAGAAAGACGAAAGAAAGACGAGAGAAAGAAAGACGAGAGAAAGAAAGAAGAAAGAAATTAGAAAGAAAGAAAGAAAGAAGAAAGAAAGAAAGAAGTAAGAAAGAAAGAAGAAAGAAGAAAGAAAGAAGAAAGACAGAAGAAAGAAGGAATGCAGAAAGAAAGAAAGAAGAAAGAAAGAAGAAATAAAGAAAGAAAGAAGAAAGAAAGAAAGAAAGAAGAAAGAAGAAACAAAGAAGAAAGTAATAAGAAAGAAAGAATAAAGAAAAAAAAGTACGAAGAAAGAAAAAAAGAAGAAAGAAAGAAGAAATAAAGTAAGAAGAAAGTAAGAAAGAAGAAAGAAGAAAGAAGAAAGAAGAAAGAAGAAAGAAGAAAGAAGAAAGAAAGAAGGAAGAAAGAAAGAAGAAAGAAAGAAATAACAAAGAAAGAAAGAAGAAAGAAAGACAGAAAGAAGAATGAAAGAAAGAAGAAAAAAGAAAGAAGAAAGAAAGAAAGAAAGAAGAAAGAAAGAAGAAAGAAAGAAGAAAGAATGAAAAAGAAAGAAGAAAGAAAGAAGAAAGAAAGAAAGAAGAAAGAAAGACAGAAAGAAGAATGAAAGAAAGAAGAAAAAAACAAAGAAGAAAGAAAGAAGAAAGAAAGAAAGAAAAAAGAAAGAAAGAAGAAATATAGAAGGAAGAAAGAAAGAATAAAGAAAGAAAGAAGAAAGAAAGAAGAAAAAAGAAAGAAAGAAGAAAGAAAGAAAGAAGAAAGAAGAAAGAAAGAAGAAAGAAATAAAGAAGAAAGAAAGAAAGAGGAAAGAAAGAAAGAAGAAAGAAAGAAGAAAGAAAGAAGAAAGATAGAAGAAAGAAAGAAAAAGAAAGGAGAAAGAAAGAAAGAAGAAAGAAACAAAGAAGAAAGAAAGAAAGAAGAAAAAAAGAGGAAAGAAACAAAGAAAAAAGGAAGAAAGAAGAAAGAAAGAAGAAAGAAAGAAAGAAGAAAAAAAGAAGAAAAAAAAGAAAGAAGAAAGAAGAAAGAAAGAAGAAAGAAATAAAGAAGAAAGAAAGAAAGAAGAAAGAAAAAAGAAAGAAAGAAGAAAGAAAGAAAGAAGAAAGAAAGAAGAAAGAAAGAAGAAAGAAAGAAAGAAAGAAGAAAGAAAGAAAGACGAGAGAAAGGAAGATGAGAGAAAGACGAAAGAAAGAAGAAATTAGAAAGAAAGAAAGAAAGAAGAAAGAAAGAAGAAAGAAAGAAGAAAGAATGAAAAAGAAAGAAGAAAGAAAGAAAGAAGAAAGAAAGAAGAAGAAAGAAGAAAGAAAGAAGAAAGAAAGAAAGAAGAAAGAAAGAAAGAAGAAACAAAGAAGAAAGAAAGAAAGAAGAAAGAAAGAAAGAAGAAAGAAGAAAGAAGAAAGAAAGAATAAAGAAAGAATAAAGAAAGAAAGAAGAAATAAAGAATGAAGAAAGAAAGAAAGAAGAAAGAAAGAAGAAAGAAGGAAAGAAAGAAGAATGAGAGAAGGAAGAAAGAAAGAAAGAAGAAAGAAAGAAGAAAGAAAGAAAGAAGAAAGAAAGAAGAAAGAAAGAAGAAAGAAAGTAGAAAGAAAGAAGAAAGAAAGAAAGAAGAAAGAAAGACGAAAGAAAGAAAGACGAGAGAAGGAAAGACGAGAGAAAGAAAGCCGAAAGAAAAAAAGAAGAAAGAAAGAAGTAAGAAAGAAGAAAGACGAAAGAAAGAAAGAGAAGAGAAAGAAAGACGAGAGAAAGAAAGACGAGAGAAAGAAAGAAGAAAGCAAGGAAGAAGAAAGAAAGAAGAAAGAAAGAAAGAAGAAAGAAAGAAAGAAGAAAAAAGAAAGAAGAAAGAAGAAAGAAAGAAAGAAAGAAGAGAGAAAGAAGAAAGAAAGAAGAAAGAATGAAAAAGAAAGAAGAAAGAAACAAAGAAGAAAGAAAGAAGAAAGAAAGAAAGAAAAAAGAAGAAAGAAGAAATAAAGAAGAAAGAAAGAAAGAATAAAGAAAGAAAGAAGAAAGAAAGAAGAAAAAAAGAAGGAAGAAAGAAAGAGGAAGGAAAGAAAGAAGAAAGAAAGAAAGAAGAAAGAATGAAGAAAGAAAGAAGAAAGAAAGAAGAAAGAAAGAAAGAAGAAAGAAAGAAAGAAGAAAGAAGAAAGAAGAAAGAAGAAAGAAAGAATAAAGAAAGAATAAAGAAAGAAAGAAGAAAGAAGAAAGAAAGAATAAAGAAAGAAGAAAGAAAGAATGAAGAAATAAAGAAAGAAGAAAGAAAGAAGAAAGAAGGAAAGAAAGAAGAATGAGAGAAGGAAGAAAGAAAGAAAGAAGAAAGAAAGAAGAAAGAAAGAAAGAAGAAAGAAAGAAAGAAGAAAGAAAGAAAGAAGAAAGAAGAAAGAAGAAAGAAAGAAGAAAGAAAGAAGAAATAAAGAATGAAGAAAGAAAGAAAGAAGAAAGAAAGAAGAAAGAAGGAAAGAAAGAAGAATGAGAGAAGGAAGAAAGAAAGAAAGAAGAAAGAAAGAAGAAAGAAAGAAAGAAGAAAGAAAGAAGAAAGAAAGAAGAAAGAAAGTAGAAAGAAAGAGGAAAGAAAGACGAAAGAAAGAAAGACGAGAGAAGGAAAGACGAGAGAAAGAAAGCCGAAAGAAAAAAAGAAGAAAGAAAGAAGTAAGAAAGAATAAAGACGAAAGAAAGAAAGAGAAGAGAAAGAAAGACGAGAGAAAGAAAGACGAGAGAAAGAAAGAAGAAAGCAAGAAAGAAGAAAGAAAGAAGAAAGAAAGAAAGAAGAAAGAAAGAAAGAAGAAAAAAGAAAGAAGAAAGAAGAAAGAAAGAAAGAAAGAAGAGAGAAAGAAGAAAGAAAGAAGAAAGAATGAAAAAGAAAGAAGAAAGAAACAAAGAAGAAAGAAAGAAGAAAGAAAGAAAGAAAAAAGAAGAAAGAAGAAATAAAGAAGAAAGAAAGAAAGAATAAAGAAAGAAAGAAGAAAGAAAGAAGAAAAAAAGAAGGAAGAAAGAAAGAGGAAGGAAAGAAAGAAGAAAGAAAGAAAGAAGAAAGAATGAAGAAAGAAAGAAGAAAGAAAGAAGAAAGAAAGCAAGAAGAAAGAAAGAAGAAAGAAAGAAGAAAGAATGAAAAAGATACAAGAAAGAAAGAAAGAAGAAAGAAAGAAAGAAGAAAGAATGAAAAAGAAAGGCGAAAGAAAGAAAGAAGAAAGAAAGAAAGAAGAAAGAAAGAAAGAATAAAGAAGAAACAAAGAAGAAAGAAATAAGAAAGAAAGAATGAAGAAAAAAAGAAAGAAGAAAGAAAAAAGAAAGAAAGAAGAAATAAAGGAAGAAGAAAGGAAGAAAGAAGAAAGAAAGAAAGAAGAAAGAAGAAAGAAAGACGAGAGAAAGAAAGACAAAAGAAAGAAAGAAGAAATAAAGAAGAAAGAAAGAAGAAAGAAAGAAGAAAGAAAGAAAGAAGAAAGAAAGAAAGAAGAAAGAAAGGAAGACGAGAGAAAGAAAGACGAGAGAAAGAAAGAAGAAGACAGAAGACAGAAAGGAGGAAGAAAGAAGGAAGAAAGAAAGAAGAAAGAGAGAAGAAAGAACGAAAGAAGAGCGAAAGAAGAAAGACAGAAGAAAGACAGAAAGAAGAAAGAAAGAAGAAAGAAAGAAGAAAGAAAGAAGAAAGAAAAAAGAAAGAAAGAAAGAAAGAAAGAAAGAAAGAAAGAAAGAAAGAAAGAAAGAAGAAAGAAAGAAGAAAGAAAGAAGAAAGAAAGAAGAAATAAAGAGGAAAGAAAGAATAGAGAAAGAAAGAAGAAAGAGAGAATGAGGAAAGAAAGAAAGATGAAAGAAAGAACAACGAGAGAAAGAAAAACTAGAGAAAGAAAGAAGAAAGAAATTAGAAAGAAAGAAAGAAAGAAAGAAGAAAGAAAGAAAGAAGAAAGAAGAAAAAAAAGAAAGAAAGAAGAAATAAAGAAAGAAGAAAGTAAGAAAGTAGAAAGAAAGAAAGAAGAAAGAAAGAAGGAAGAAAGAAAGAAGAAAGAAAAAAGAAGAAGGAAAGAAAGAAGAAAGAAAGAAAGAAGAAAGAAAGGAAGACGAGAGAAAGAAAGACGAGAGAAAGAAAGAAGAAGACAGAAGACAGAAAGGAGGAAGAAAGAAGGAAGAAAGAAAGAAGAAAGAGAGAAGAAAGAACGAAAGAAGAGCGAAAGAAGAAAGACAGAAGAAAGACAGAAAGAAGAAAGAAAGAAGAAAGAAAGAAGAAAGAAAGAAGAAAGAAAAAAGAAAGAAAGAAAGAAAGAAAGAAAGAAAGAAAGAAAGAAAGAAAGAAGAAAGAAAGAAGAAAGAAAGAAGAAAGAAAGAAGAAATAAAGAGGAAAGAAAGAATAGAGAAAGAAAGAAGAAAGAGAGAATGAGGAAAGAAAGAAAGATGAAAGAAAGAACAACGAGAGAAAGAAAAACTAGAGAAAGAAAGAAGAAAGAAATTAGAAAGAAAGAAAGAAAGAAAGAAGAAAGAAAGAAAGAAGAAAGAAGAAAAAAAAGAAAGAAAGAAGAAATAAAGAAAGAAGAAAGTAAGAAAGTAGAAAGAAAGAAAGAAGAAAGAAAGAAGGAAGAAAGAAAGAAGAAAGAAAAAAGAAGAAAGAAAGAAAGAAGAAAGAAAGAAAGAAGAAAGAAAGAAGTAAGAGAGAAAGAAGAAAGAAAGAAAGGAGAAAGAAAGAAGATAGAAAGACGAAAGAAAGATAGACGAGAGAAAGAAGGACGAGAAAAGGAAAGACGGGAGAAAGACGAAAGAAAGAAAGAAGAAAGAAAGAAGAAAGAAAGAAGAAAGAAAGACGAGAGAAAGACGAGAGAAAGAAAGACAAGAGAAAGAAAGACGAGAGAAAGAAAGAAGAAAGAAAGAAAGAAGAAAGAAAGTAGAAACAAAGAAAGAAGGAAGAAAGAAGAAAGAAAGAAAGAAGAAAGAAGAGAGAAAGAAGAAAGAAAGAAAAAAGAAAGAAAGAAAGAAGAAAGAAAGAAGAACGAAGAAAGAAAGATGAAAGAAAAATGAAAGAAAGAAGAATGAAAGATGAAGAAAGAATGAAAAAGAAAGAAGAAAGAAAGAAAGAAGAAAGAAAAAAAGAAGAAAGAATGAAAAAGAAAGACAAAAGAAAGAAAGAAGAAAGAAAGAAAGAAGAAAGAAAGAAAGAAGAAAGAGAGAAGAAAGAAAGAAGAAAAAACGAAAGAAGGACGAAAGAAGAAAGAAAGAAAGAAGAAAGAAAGAAGAAAGAAAGAAAGAAGAAAGAAGGAAATAAGAAAGAAGGAAAGAAGAAAGAAAGAAAGAAGAAAGAAAGAAAGAAAGAAGAAAGAAGAGAGAAAGAAAGAAAAAAGAAAGAAAGAAAGAAGAAAGAAAGAAGAAAGAAAGAAGAAAGAATGAAAAAGAAAGAAGAAAAAAGAAAGAAGAAAGAAAGAGGAAAGAATGAAAAAGAAAGAAGAAGGAAAGAAAGAAGAAAGAAAGAAGAAAGAAAGAAGAAAGAAAGAAGAAAGAAAGAAAGAAAGAATAAAGAAAGAAAGAAGAGAGAAAGAAAGAAAAAAGAAAGAAAGAAGAAAGAAAGAAAGAAGGAAGAAAGAAAGAAATAAAGAAGAAAGAAAGAAGAAAAAAGGAAAGTAGAAAGAAAAAAGAAAGAAAGAAGAAAGAAAGAAAGAAGAAAGAAAGAAGAACGAAGAAAGAAAGAAGAAAGAAAGAAGAAAGAAAGAAAGAAGAATGAAAGATGAAGAAAGAATGAAAAAGAAGGAACAAAGAAAGAAAGAAGAAAGAAAAAAAGAAGAAAGGATGAAAAAGAAAGACAAAAGAAAGAAAGAAGAAAGAAAGAAGAAAGAAGAGAGAAAGAAGAAAGAAAGAAAGAAGAAAGAAAGAAAGAAGAAAGAAAGAAGAAACAGGGAGAAAGAAAGAAGAAAGAGAGAAGAAAAAAAGAAATAACGAAAGAAGGACGAAAGAAGAAAGAAAGAAAGAAGAAAGAAAGAAGAAAGCAAAAAAGAAAGAAAGAAGAAAGAAAGAAGAAAGAAAGAAAGAAGGAAAGAAATAAAGAAAGAAAGGAAGAAAGAAAAAAAGAAAGAAGAAAGAAAGAAGAAAGAATGAAGAAAGAAAGAAGAAAGAAGAAAGAAAGAAGAAAGAAAGAAAAAGAAAGAATGAAGAAAGAAAGAAAGAAAGAAGAAAGAAGGAAAGAAGAAAGAAAGAAATAAGAAAGAAAGAAAGAAGAAAGAAAGAAAGAAAGAAGAAAGAAAGAAGAGAGAAAGAAAGAAAAAAGAAAGAAAGAAAGAAGAAAGAAAGAAGAAAGAAAGAGGAAAGAATGAAAAAGAAAGAAGAAAGAAAGAAGAAAGAAAGAGGAAAGAATGAAAAAGAAAGAAGAAGGAAAGAAAGAAGAAAGAAAGAAGAAAGAAAGAAAGAAAGAAAGAAGAAAGAAAGAAAGAAGAAAGAAAAAAGAAAGTAGAAAGAAAGAAGAAAGAAGAAAGAAATAAGAAGAAAGAAAGAAAGATGAAAGAAAGAAGAAAGAAGGAAAGAAGAAGGAAAAAAGAAAGAAAGAAGAAAGAAAGAAAGAAAGAAAGAAGAAAGAAGAAAGAAAGAAGAAAGAAAGAATTAAGAAAGAATGAAGAATAAGAAGAAAGAAAGAAGAAAGAAAGAAAGAAGAAAGAAAGAAGAAAGAAAGAAGAAGAAGAAAGAAAGAAGAAAGAAGAAAGAAAGAAAGAAGAAAGAAAGAAGAAAGAAAGAAAGAAGAAAGAAAGGAGAAAGAATGAAGAAAGAATGAAAAGAAAGACGAAAGAAAGAAAGAAGAAGAAAGAAGAAAGAAAGAAAGGAGAAAGAAAGAAGAAAAAAGAAAGAAAGAAGAAAGAAAGAATGAAAAGAAGACGAAAGAAAGAAAGAAGAAAGAAGAAGAAAGAAAGAAAAGAGAAAGAAGAAAGAAAGAAGAAAGAAAGAAAGAATAAAGAAAGAAAGAAGAAAGAAAGAAGAAAAAAGAAAGAAAGAAGAAAGAAGAAAGAAGAAAGAAAGAAGGAAGAAGAAAGAAAGAAGAAAGAAAGAACAAAAAAGGAAAGTAGAAAGAACAAGAAAGAAAGAAGAAAGAAAGAAAGAAAGAAAGAAAGAAAGAAAGAAAGAAGAAAGAAGAAAGAAAAAGAAAGAAAGAAGAAAGAAAGAAGAAAGAAAGAAAAAAGAAAGGAGAAAGAAAGGAAGAAAGAAAGAAAGAAAGAAAGAAGGAAAGAAAGAAAGACGAAAGAAAGAAAGACGAGAGAAAGAAAGACGAGAGAAAGAAAGAAAGAAAGAAAGAAGAAAGCAAGAAGAAGAAAGAAAGAAAGAAGAAAGAAGAAACAAAGAAGAAAGAAATAAGAAAGAATGAAGAAAAAAAGAAATAAGAAGAAAGAAGAAAGAGAGAAAGACGAGAGAAAGAAAGACGAAAGAAAGAAAGAAGAAATAAAGTAGAATGAAAGAAGAAAGAAAGAAAGAAAGAAGAAAGAAAGAAAGAAGAAAGAAAGAAGGAAGAAAGAAAGAAAGAATGAAAAAGAAAGACGAAAGAAAGAAAGAAGAAAGAAAGAAGAAAGAAAGATAGGAGAAAGAAAGAAGAAAGAAAGAAGAAAGAAAGAATGAAGAAAGAAAGAATGAAGAAAGAAAGAAGGAAGAAAGAAAGAAAGAAGAAAGAAAGAAGGAAGAAAGAAAGAAAGAAAGAAGAAAGAAAGAAGAAAGAAGGAAAGTAGAAAGAAAAAAGAAAGAAAGAAGAAAGAAAGAAGATAGAAGAAAGAAAAAAGAAAGAAATAAGAAAGAAAGAAGAAAGAAAGAAAGAAGAAAGAAAGAAGAAATTAAGAAAGAAGAAAGAAAGAAAAAAGAAAGAAAGAAAGAAGAAAGAAGGAAGAAAGAAAGGAAGAAAGAAAGAAAGAAAGAAAGAAGGAAAGAAAGAAAGACGAAAGAAAGAAAGTCGAGAGAAAGAAAGACGAGAAAAAGAAAGACGAAAGAAATATAGAAAGAAAGAAAGAAAGAAAGAAAGAAGAAATAAAGGAGGAAGAAAGGAAGAAAGAAGAAAGAAAGAAAGAAGAAAGAAAGAGGGAAGAAAGAAAGAAGAAAGAAAGAAAGAAGAAAGAAAGAAAGACGAGAGAAAGAAAGACGAAAGAAAGAAAGAAGAAATAAAGTAGAAAGAAAGAAGAAAGAAAGAAAGAAAGAATAAAGAAAGAAAGAAGAAAGAAAGAAAGAAAGAAGAAAGAAAGAAGAAAGAAAGAAGAAAGAATGAAAAAAAAGAAGAAAGAAAGAAAGAAGAAAGAAAGAAAGAAGAAAGAATAGAGAAAGAAGAAAGAAAGTAAGACGAAAGAAAGAATGAAGAAAGAAAGAAAGAAGAAAGAAAGAAGAAAGAAAAAAGAAAGAAAGAAAGAAGAAAGAAAGAAGAAAGAAAGAAAGAAGAAAGAAAGAATAAAGAAAGAAAGAAGAAAAAAAGAAAGAAAGAAGAAAGAAAGAAAGAAGAAAGAAAAAAAGAAGAAAGAAAGAAAGAAAGAGGAAAGAAAGAAAGAAAAAGATAGAAGAAAGAAAGAACGAAAGAAGAAAGAAAGAAAGAAGAGAGAAAGAAAGAAGAAAGAAAGAAAGAAAAAAGAAAGAAAGAAGAAAGGAAGAAAGAAGAAAGAAAGAAGAAAGAAAGGAGAAAGAAAGAAAGAAGAAAGAAAGAAGAAAGAAAGAAGATAGAAAGAAGAAAGAAAGAAGAAAGAATGAAAGAAAGAAAGACGAGAGAAAGGAAGACGAGAGAAAGAAAGACGAGAGAAAGAAAGAAGAAAGAAATTAGAAAGAAAGAAAGAAAAAAAGAAAGAAGAAAGAAAGTAAGAAGAAAGAAAGAAGAAAGAAAGAAAGAAGAAAGAAGAAAGAAGAAAGAAGAAAGAAAGAAAGAAGAATGAAAGAATGAAGAAAGAAAGAATGAAGACAGAAAGAAGAAAGAAAGAAAGAAAGAAAGAAGGAAGAAAGAAAGAAGAAGGAGAGAAGAAAAAACGAAAGAAGAACGAAAGAAGAAAGAAAGAAAGAAGAAAGAAAGAAGAAAGGAAGAAGAAAGAAAAAAGAAAGAAAGAAAGAAGAAAGAAAGAAGAAAGAAAGAAGAAAGAAAGAAATATAGAAAGAAAGAAAGAAAGAAAGAAAGAAAGAAAGAAAGAAAGAAAGAGAGAAAGAAAGAAAAAAAGAAAGAAAGAAGAAAGAAAGAAGAAAGAAAGAAAGAAGAAAGAAAGAAGAAAGAAAGAAAGAAAGAAGAAAGAAAGAATAAAGAAAGAAAGAAGAAAGAAAGAAAGACGAAAGAAAGAAAGACGAAAGAAAGAAAGACGAGAGAAAGAAAAACTAGAGAAAGAAAGAAAAAGAAATTAGAAAGAAAGAAAGAAAGAAAGAAAGAAGAAAGAAAGAAGAAAGAAAGAAAGAAGAAAGAAGAAAAAAAGAAAAAAGAAAGAAGAAATAAAGAAAGAAGAAAGTAAGAAAGAATAAAGAAAGAAAGAAGAAAGAAAGAAGGAAGAAAGAAAGAAGAAAGAGAGAAAGAAGAAAGAAGGAAAGAAGAAAGAAAGAAAGAAAAAGAAGAAACAAAGAAGACAGAAATAAGAAAGAAAGAATAAAGAAAAAAAAGAACGAAGAAAGAAAAAAAGAAGAAAGAAAGAAGAAATAAAGTAAGAAGAAATTAAGAAAGAAGAAAGAAAGAAAGAAGAAGGAAAGAAGGAAGAAAGAAAGAAGAAAGAAAGAAAGAAGAAAGAAAGAAAGAAGAAAGAAAGAAGAAATAAAGAAAGAAGAAAGAAAGAATAAAGAATGAAAAAGAAAGAAGAAAGAAAGAAGAAAGAAAGAAGAAAGAAAGAAAGAAGAAAGAAAGAAAGAAGAAAGAAGAAAGAAAGAAGAAAGAAATAAAGAAGAAAGAAAGAAAGAGGAAAGAAAGAAGAAAGAAACAAAGAAAAAAGGAAGAAAGAAGAAAGAAAGAAAAAAGAAAGAAAGAAGAAAGAAAGAAAGACGAGAGAAAGGAAGACGAGAGAAAGAAAGACGAGAGAAAGAAAGAACAAATTAGAAAGAAAGAAAGAAAGAAGAAAGAAAGAAGAAAGAAAGAAGAAAGAATGAAAAAGAAAGAAGAAAGAAAGAAAGAAGAAAGAAAGAAAGAAGAAAGAATAAAGAAAGAAGAAAGAAAGAAAGAAGAAAGAAAGAAAGAAGAAAGAAAGAAAGAAGAAAGAAAGAAAGAAGAAAGAAAGAAAGAAGAAAGAAGAAAGAAAGAAGAAAGAAGAAATAAAGAAAGAAGAAAGAAAGAAAGATGAAAGAAAGAAAGAAGAAAGAAAGAAAGAAAGAAGAGAGAAAGAAGAAAGAAAGAATAAAGAAAGAAGAAAGAAAGAAAGAAGAAAGAAAGAAGAAAAAAAGAAGAAAGGAAGAAAGAAAGAAGAAAGAAAGAAAGAAGAAAGAAAGAAAGAAGAAAGAAAGAAGAAAGAAAGAAAGATGAAAGAAAGAAAGAAGAAAGAAAGAAAGAAGAGAGAAAGAAGAAAGAAAGAAGAAAGAAGGAAAGAAAGAAGAAAGAGAGAAGGAAGAAAGAAAGAAGAAAGAAAGAAGAAAGAAAGAAAAAAGAAAGAAAGAAGAAAGAAAGAAGAAAGAAAGAAGAAAGAAAGAAGAAAGAAAGAAGTAAGAAAGAAGAAAGAAAGACGAAAGAAAGAAAGAGAAGAGAAAGAAAGACGAGAGAAAGAAAGACGAGAGAAAGAAAGACGAGAGAAAGAAAGAAGAAAGCAAAAAAGAAGAAAGAAAGAAGAAAGAAAGAAAGAAGAAAGAAAGAAAGAAGAAAAAAGAAAGAAGAAAGAAAGAAGAAAAAAAGAAGGAAGAACGAAAGACGAAATAAAGAAAGAAGAAAGAAAGAAAGAAGAAAGAAAGAAAGAAAGAAGAGAGAAAGAAGAAAGAAAGAAGAAAGAATGAAAAAGAAAGAAGAAAGAAACAGAGAAGAAAGAAAGAAGAAAGAAATAAAGAAAAAAGAAGAAAGAAGAAATAAAGAAGAAAGAAAGAAAGAAGAAAGAAAGATGAATAAAGAAAGAAAGAAGAAAGAAAGAAGAAAAAAAGAAGGAAGAACGAAAGAGGAAAGAAAGAAAGTCGAGAGAAAGAAATACTAGAGAAAGAAAAAAGAAAGAAATTAGAAAGAAAGAAAGAATGAAGAAAAAAAGAAAGAAGAAAGAAAGAAATAAGAAAGAAAGAAGAAATAAATGAAGAAGAAAGTAAGAAAGAAGAAAGAAAGAAAGAAGAAAGAAAGAAGGAAGAAAGAAAGAAGAAAGAAAGAAAGAAGAAAGAAAGAAAGAAGAAAGGAAGAAGAAAGAAAGAAAGAGGAAGGAAAGAAAGAAGAAAGAAAGACGAAAGAAAGAAAGAAGAAAGAAAAAAGAAAGAAAGAAGTCAGGAAGAAAGAGGAAAGAAAGAAAGAAAAAAGAAAGAAAGAAGAAAGAAAGAAGAAAGAAAGAAAGAAAGAAGAAAGGAAGAAAGAAAAAAGAAAGAAGAAAGAAAGAATAAAGAAAGAAGAAAGAAAGAAAGAAGAAAGTAAGAAAGAAAGAAGAAAGAAAGAAGAAAGAAAGAAGAATGAAAGAATGAAGAAAGAAAGAAGAAAGAAAGAAAGAAAGAAAGAAAGAAAGAAAGAAGGAAGAAAGAAAGAAAAAATAAAGAAAGAAGGAAGGAAGAAGGAAGGAAGAAAGAAGAAAGAAAGAAGAAAGAAAGAAAGAAGAAAGAAAAAAAGAAGAAAGAAAGAAGAAAGAAAGAAAAGAGAAAGAAGAAAGAAAGAAGAAAGAAAGAAAGAATAAAGAAAGAAAGAAGAAAGAAAGAAGAAAAAAGAAAGAAAGAAGAAAGAAAGAAAGAAGAAAGAAAGAAGGAAGAAAGAAAGAAAGAAGAAAGAAAGAACAAAAAAGGAAAGTAGAAAGAAAAAAGAAAGAAAGAAGAAAGAAAGAAAGAAAGAAAGAAAGAAAGAAGAAAGAAGAAAGAAAAAAGAAAGAAAGAAGAAAGAAAGAAGAAAGCAAGAAAGAAGAAAGAAAGAAAGAAGAAAGAAGAAACAAAGAAGAAAGAAATAAGAAAGAATGAAGAAAAAAAGAAAGAAGAAAGAAAGAAGAAAGAGAGAAAGACGAGAGAAAGAAAGACGAAAGAAAGAAAGAAGAAATAAAGTAGAATGAAAGAAGAAAGAAAGAAAGAAAGAAGAAAGAAAGAAAGAAGAAAGAAAGAAGGAAGAAAGAAAGAAAGAATGAAAAAGAAAGACGAAAGAAAGAAAGAAGAAAGAAAGAAGAAAGAAAGATAGGAGAAAGAAAGAAGAAAGAAAGAAGAAAGAAAGAATGAAGAAAGAAAGAATGAAGAAAGAAAGAAGGAAGAAAGAAAGAAAGAAGAAAGAAAGAAGGAAGAAAGAAAGAAAGAAAGAAGAAAGAAAGAAGAAAGAAGGAAAGTAGAAAGAAAAAAGAAAGAAAGAAGAAAGAAAGAAGATAGAAGAAAGAAAAAAGAAAGAAATAAGAAAGAAAGAAGAAAGAAAGAAAGAAGAAAGAAAGAAGAAATTAAGAAAGAAGAAAGAAAGAAAAAAGAAAGAAAGAAAGAAGAAAGAAGGAAGAAAGAAAGGAAGAAAGAAAGAAAGAAAGAAAGAAGGAAAGAAAGAAAGACGAAAGAAAGAAAGTCGAGAGAAAGAAAGACGAGAAAAAGAAAGACGAAAGAAATATAGAAAGAAAGAAAGAAAGAAAGAAAGAAGAAATAAAGGAGGAAGAAAGGAAGAAAGAAGAAAGAAAGAAAGAAGAAAGAAAGAGGGAAGAAAGAAAGAAGAAAGAAAGAAAGAAGAAAGAAAGAAAGACGAGAGAAAGAAAGACGAAAGAAAGAAAGAAGAAATAAAGTAGAAAGAAAGAAGAAAGAAAGAAAGAAAGAATAAAGAAAGAAAGAAGAAAGAAAGAAAGAAAGAAGAAAGAAAGAAGAAAGAAAGAAGAAAGAATGAAAAAAAAGAAGAAAGAAAGAAAGAAGAAAGAAAGAAAGAAGAAAGAATAGAGAAAGAAGAAAGAAAGTAAGACGAAAGAAAGAATGAAGAAAGAAAGAAAGAAGAAAGAAAGAAGAAAGAAAAAAGAAAGAAAGAAAGAAGAAATAAAGAAGAAAGAAAGAAAGAAGAAAGAAAGAATAAAGAAAGAAAGAAGAAAAAAAGAAAGAAAGAAGAAAGAAAGAAAGAAGAAAGAAAAAAAGAAGAAAGAAAGAAAGAAAGAGGAAAGAAAGAAAGAAAAAGATAGAAGAAAGAAAGAACGAAAGAAGAAAGAAAGAAAGAAGAGAGAAAGAAAGAAGAAAGAAAGAAAGAAAAAAGAAAGAAAGAAGAAAGGAAGAAAGAAGAAAGAAAGAAGAAAGAAAGGAGAAAGAAAGAAAGAAGAAAGAAAGAAGAAAGAAAGAAGATAGAAAGAAGAAAGAAAGAAGAAAGAATGAAAGAAAGAAAGACGAGAGAAAGGAAGACGAGAGAAAGAAAGACGAGAGAAAGAAAGAAGAAAGAAATTAGAAAGAAAGAAAGAAAAAAAGAAAGAAGAAAGAAAGTAAGAAGAAAGAAAGAAGAAAGAAAGAAAGAAGAAAGAAGAAAGAAGAAAGAAGAAAGAAAGAAAGAAGAATGAAAGAATGAAGAAAGAAAGAATGAAGACAGAAAGAAGAAAGAAAGAAAGAAAGAAAGAAGGAAGAAAGAAAGAAGAAGGAGAGAAGAAAAAACGAAAGAAGAACGAAAGAAGAAAGAAAGAAAGAAGAAAGAAAGAAGAAAGGAAGAAGAAAGAAAAAAGAAAGAAAGAAAGAAGAAAGAAAGAAGAAAGAAAGAAGAAAGAAAGAAATATAGAAAGAAAGAAAGAAAGAAAGAAAGAAAGAAAGAAAGAAAGAAAGAAAGAAAGAAAGAAAGAGAGAAAGAAAGAAAAAAAGAAAGAAAGAAGAAAGAAAGAAGAAAGAAAGAAAGAAGAAAGAAAGAAGAAAGAAAGAAAGAAAGAAGAAAGAAAGAATAAAGAAAGAAAGAAGAAAGAAAGAAAGACGAAAGAAAGAAAGACGAAAGAAAGAAAGACGAGAGAAAGAAAAACTAGAGAAAGAAAGAAGAAAGAAATTAGAAAGAAAGAAAGAAAGAAAGAAGAAAGAAAGAAGAAAGAAAGAAAGAAGAAAGAAGAAAAAAAGAAAAAAGAAAGAAGAAATAAAGAAAGAAGAAAGTAAGAAAGAATAAAGAAAGAAAGAAGAAAGAAAGAAGGAAGAAAGAAAGAAGAAAGAGAGAAAGAAGAAAGAAGGAAAGAAGAAAGAAAGAAAGAAAAAGAAGAAACAAAGAAGACAGAAATAAGAAAGAAAGAATAAAGAAAAAAAAGAACGAAGAAAGAAAAAAAGAAGAAAGAAAGAAGAAATAAAGTAAGAAGAAATTAAGAAAGAAGAAAGAAAGAAAGAAGAAAGAAAGAAGGAAGAAAGAAAGAAGAAAGAAAGAAAGAAGAAAGAAAGAAAGAAGAAAGAAAGAAGAAATAAAGAAAGAAGAAAGAAAGAATAAAGAATGAAAAAGAAAGAAGAAAGAAAGAAGAAAGAAAGAAGAAAGAAAGAAAGAAGAAAGAAAGAAAGAAGAAAGAAGAAAGAAAGAAGAAAGAAATAAAGAAGAAAGAAAGAAAGAGGAAAGAAAGAAGAAAGAAAGAAAGAAAAAAGAAAGAAAGAAGAAAGAAAGAAAAAAGAAAGAAAGAAGAAAGAAAGAAAGACGAGAGAAAGGAAGACGAGAGAAAGAAAGACGAGAGAAAGAAAGAACAAATTAGAAAGAAAGAAAGAAAGAAGAAAGAAAGAAGAAAGAAAGAAGAAAGAATGAAAAAGAAAGAAGAAAGAAAGAAAGAAGAAAGAAAGAAAGAAGAAAGAATAAAGAAAGAAGAAAGAAAGAAAGAAGAAAGAAAGAAAGAAGAAAGAAAGAAAGAAGAAAGAAAGAAAGAAGAAAGAAAGAAAGAAGAAAGAAGAAAGAAAGAAGAAAGAAGAAATAAAGAAAGAAGAAAGAAAGAAAGATGAAAGAAAGAAAGAAGAAAGAAAGAAAGAAAGAAGAGAGAAAGAAGAAAGAAAGAATAAAGAAAGAAGAAAGAAAGAAAGAAGAAAGAAAGAAGAAAAAAAGAAGAAAGGAAGAAAGAAAGAAGAAAGAAAGAAAGAAGAAAGAAAGAAAGAAGAAAGAAAGAAGAAAGAAAGAAAGATGAAAGAAAGAAAGAAGAAAGAAAGAAAGAAGAGAGAAAGAAGAAAGAAAGAAGAAAGAAGGAAAGAAAGAAGAAAGAGAGAAGGAAGAAAGAAAGAAGAAAGAAAGAAGAAAGAAAGAAAAAGAAAGAAAGAAGAAAGAAAGAAGAAAGAAAGAAGAAAGAAAGAAGAAAGAAAGAAGTAAGAAAGAAGAAAGAAAGACGAAAGAAAGAAAGAGAAGAGAAAGAAAGACGAGAGAAAGAAAGACGAGAGAAAGAAAGACGAGAGAAAGAAAGAAGAAAGCAAAAAAGAAGAAAGAAAGAAGAAAGAAAGAAAGAAGAAAGAAAGAAAGAAGAAAAAAGAAAGAAGAAAGAAAGAAGAAAAAAAGAAGGAAGAACGAAAGACGAAATAAAGAAAGAAGAAAGAAAGAAAGAAGAAAGAAAGAAAGAAAGAAGAGAGAAAGAAGAAAGAAAGAAGAAAGAATGAAAAAGAAAGAAGAAAGAAACAGAGAAGAAAGAAAGAAGAAAGAAATAAAGAAAAAAGAAGAAAGAAGAAATAAAGAAGAAAGAAAGAAAGAAGAAAGAAAGATGAATAAAGAAAGAAAGAAGAAAGAAAGAAGAAAAAAAGAAGGAAGAACGAAAGAGGAAAGAAAGAAAGTCGAGAGAAAGAAATACTAGAGAAAGAAAAAAGAAAGAAATTAGAAAGAAAGAAAGAATGAAGAAAAAAAGAAAGAAGAAAGAAAGAAATAAGAAAGAAAGAAGAAATAAATGAAGAAGAAAGTAAGAAAGAAGAAAGAAAGAAAGAAGAAAGAAAGAAGGAAGAAAGAAAGAAGAAAGAAAGAAAGAAGAAAGAAAGAAAGAAGAAAGGAAGAAGAAAGAAAGAAAGAGGAAGGAAAGAAAGAAGAAAGAAAGACGAAAGAAAGAAAGAAGAAAGAAAAAAGAAAGAAAGAAGTCAGGAAGAAAGAGGAAAGAAAGAAAGAAAAAAGAAAGAAAGAAGAAAGAAAGAAGAAAGAAAGAAAGAAAGAAGAAAGGAAGAAAGAAGAAAGTAAGAAAGAAAGAAGAAAGAAAGAAGAAAGAAAGAAGAATGAAAGAATGAAGAAAGAAAGAAGAAAGAAAGAAAGAAAGAAAGAAAGAAAGAAAGAAGGAAGAAAGAAAGAAAAAATAAAGAAAGAAGGAAGGAAGAAGGAAGGAAGAAAGAAGAAAGAAAGAAGAAAGAAAGAAAGAAGAAAGAAAAAAAGAAGAAAGGAAGAAGAAAGAAAGAAAGAAGAAGGAAAGAAAGAAGAAAGAAAGACGAAAGAAAGAAAGAAGAAAGAAAAAAGAAAGAAGTCAGAAAGAAAGAGGAAAGAAAGAAAGAAAAAAGAAAGAAAGAAGAAAGAAAGAAGAAAGAAAGAAAGAAAGAAGAAAGGAAGAAAGAAGAAAGAAAGAAGAAAGAAAGAAGAAAGAAAGAAGAAAGAAAGAAAGAAAGAAGAAAGTAAGAAAGAAAGAAGAAAGAAAGAAGAAAGAAAGAAGAATGAAAGAATGAAGAAAGAAAGAAGAAAGAAAGAAAGAAAGAAAGAAGGAAGAAAGAAAGAAAAAATAAAGAAAGAAGGAAGGAAGAAAGAAGGAAGGAAGAAAGAAGAAAGAAAGAAGAAAGAAAGAAAGAAGAAAGAAAGAAAGAAGAAAGAAAGAAAAAAGAAAGAAAGTAGAAAGAAAGAAGAAAGAAAGAAGAAAGAAAGAATAAAGAAAGAAAGAAGAAAGAAGAAAGAAATAAAGAAGAAAGAAAGAAAGATGAAAGAAAGAAGAAAGAAGGAAAGAAGAAAGAAAAAAGAGAGAAAGAAGAAAGAAAGAAAGAAGAAAGAAAGAAAGAAGAAAGAATGAAAAAGAAAGAAGAAAGAAAGAAGAAAGAAACAAAGAGCAAAGAAAGAAGAAAGAAAGAATAAAGAAAGAAAGCAGAAAGAAGGAAGAAAAAAGAAAGAAAGAAGAAAGAAAGAAAGAAAAAGAAGAAAGAAAGTAAAAAAAATAAAGAAGAAAGAAAAAAGAAAGAAAGAAGAAAGGAAGAAAGAAGAAAGAAAGAAAGAAGAAAGAGAGAAGAAAGAAAGAAGAGAGAAAGAAGTAAGGAAGAAAGAGAAAGAAAGAAGAAAAAAAGAAGAAAAACAGAAAGAAAGAAGAAAGGAAGAAAGAAGAAAGAAGAAAGAAATAAGAAATAAATAAAGAAGAAAGAAAGAATGAAGAAAGAAAGAAGAAAGAAGGAAAGAAGAAAGAAAAAAGAAAGAACGAAGAAAGAAAGAAAGAAAGAAGAAAGAAAGAAGAATGAAAGAAAGAAGAAAGAAAGAAAGAAACAAGAAAGAAAGAAAGACGAGAGAAAGGAAGAAGAGAGAAAGAAAGACGAGAGAAAGAAAGAAGAAAGAAATTAGAAAGAAAGAAAGAAAGAAAGAAGAATGAAAGAAAGAAGAAAGAAGAAAGAAGAAATAAAGAAGAAAGAAAGAAAGAAGAAATAAGAAAGAAAGAATAAAGAAAGGAAGAAGAAAGAAAGAATGAAGAAAGAAAGAAAGAAGAAAGAAAGAAGAAAGAAAGAAAGAAATAAGAAAGAAAGAAAGAAGAAAGAAAGAAAGAAGAAAGAAAGAAGAAGGAAAGAAAGAAAGAAGAAAGAAATAAGAAAGAAGAAAGAAAGAAGAAAGAAAGAAGAAAGAAAGAAGAAAGAACGTATGAAGAACGAAAGAAGAAAGAAAGAAGAAAGAAAGAAGAAAGAAAGAAGAAAGAAAGAAAGAAAGAAAGAAAGAAAGAAAGAAAGAAAGAAAGAAAGAATAAATAAAGTAAGAAAGAAAGAAAGAAAGAAAGAAAGAAAGAGGAAAGAAGAAGAAAGAAAGAAGAAAGAAAGAAAGAAGAATGAAAGAAAGACGAGGAAAGAAAGACTAGAGAAAGAAAGAAGAAAGAAATTAAAAAGATAGAAAGAAAGAAGAAAGAAAGAATGTAGAAAGAAAGAAAGAAGAAAGAAGAAACAAAGAAGAAATAAGAAAGAAAGAATGAAGAAAAAAAGAAAGAAGAAGAAAGAAAGAAGAAAGAAAGAAGAAATAAAGGAGGAAGAAAGTAAGAAAGAAGAAAGAAAGAAAGAAAGAAGAAAGAAAGAAGGAAGAATGAAGAAAGAAAGAAAGAAGAAAGAAAGATAGAAGAAAGAAAGAAGAAATAAAGACGAAAGAAAGAAAGACAAGAGAAAGGAAGATGAGAGATAGAAAGACGAGAGAAAGAAATACGAGAGAAAGAAAGAAGAAAGAATGAAAGAAGAAAGAAAGAAGAAAGAAAGAAAGAAGAAAGAACGAAAGAAAGAGGAAAAAAAGAAGAAAGAAAGAAGAAAGAATGAAAAAGAAAGAAGAAAGAAAGAAAGAAGAAAGAAAGAAAGAAAGAAGAAAGAAAGAAAGAAGAAAGAAAGGAAGAAGAAAGAAAGAAAGAAGAAAGAAAGAAGAGAGAAAGAAAGAAGAAAGAATAAAGAAAGTAGAAAAAAATAAAGAAGAAAGAAAGAAAGAGGAAAGAAAGAAAGAAAAAAGAAAGAAAGAAGAAAGAAAGAAGAAAGAAAAAGAAAGAAAGAAGAATGTAAGAAAGAAGAAAAAAGAAGAAATAAGAAAGAAAGAAGAAAGAAAGAAGAAAGAAGAAAGAAAGAAGAAAGAAATAAAGAAGAACGAAAGAAGAAAGAAAGAAAGAAGAAAGAAGAAAGAAAGAAGAAAGAAAGAAAGAAGGAAAGAATGAAGAAAGAAAGAAAGAAGAAAGAAAGAAGAAAGAAAGAAAGAAGAAAGAAAGAAGAAAGAAAGAAGAAAGAATGAAACAAAAGAAGAAAGAAAGAAGAAAGAAAGAAAGAAGAAAGAAAGAAGAAAGAAAGAAAGAAGAAAGAAAGAAGAAAGAATGAAAAAGAAAGAAGAAAGAAAGAAGAAAGAAAGAAGAAAGAATGACATAGAAAGAAGAAAGAAAGAAGAAAGAAAGAAAGAAGAAAGAATGAAAAAGAAAGAAGAAAGAAAGAAAGAAGAAAGAAAGAGAGAAGAAAGAAGAGAGAAAGAAGAAAGAAAGAAAGAAGAAAGAAAGAAAGAAAGAGGAAAAAAAGAAGAAAGAAAGAAGAAAGAATGAAAAAGAAAGAAGAAAGAAAGAAAGAAGAAAGAAAGAAAGAAAGAAGAAAGAAAGAAAGAAGAAAGAAAGGAAGAAGAAAGAAATAAAGAAGAAAGAAAGAAGAGAGAAAGAAAGAAGAAAGAATAAAGAAAGTAGAAAAAAATAAAGAAGAAAGAAAGAGGAAAGAAAGAAAGAAAAAAGAAAGAAAGAAGAAAGAAAGAAGAAAGAAAAAGAAAGAAAGAAGAATGTAAGAAAGAAGAAAAAAGAAGAAATAAGAAAGAAAGAAGAAAGAAAGAAAGAAGAAAGAAGAAAGAAAGAAGAAAGAAATAAAGAAGAAAGAAAGAAGAAAGAAAGAAAGAAGAAAGAAGAAAGAAGAAAGAAAGAAGAAAGAAAGAAAGAAGGAAAGAATGAAGAAAGAAAGAAAGAAGAAAGAAAGAAGAAAGAAAGAAAGAAGAAAGAAAGAAGAAAGAAAGAAGAAAGAATGAAAAAAAAGAAGAAAGAAAGAAGAAAGAAAGAAAGAAGAAAGAAAGAAGAAAGAAAGAAAGAAGAAAGAAAGAAGAAAGAATGAAAAAGAAAGAAGAAAGAAAGAAGAAAGAAAGAAGAAAGAATGACATAGAAAGAAGAAAGAAAGAAGAAAGAAAGAAAGAAGAAAGAATGAAAAAGAAAGAAGAAAGAAAGAAAGAAGAAAGAAAGAGAGAAGAAAGAAGAGAGAAAGAAGAAAGAAAGAAAGAAGAAAGAAAGAAAGAAGAAGGAAAGACAGAAGAAAGAAAGAAGAAAGAAAGAAAGAAGAAAGAAAGAAGAAAGGAAGAAAAAGAAAGCAGAAAGAAAGGAAAAAGAAAGAAAGAAGAAAGAAAGAAAAAAAGAAAGAAAGAAATAAAAAAGAAAGAAAGAATAAAGGTAGAAAGAAGAAAGAAAGAAGAAAGAAAGAAAGAAGAAAGGAAGAAAGAAGAAAGAAAGAATGAAGAAAGAAGAAAGAAAAAAGAAATAAAGAAGAAAGAAAGAAAGAAGAAAGAAAGAAAGAAGAAAAAAAGAAGAAAAACAGAAAGAAAGAAGAAAGAAAGAAAGAAGAAAGAAGAAAGAAAGAAGAAAGAAAGAAGAAAGAAAGAAACAAGAAAGAAAGAAGAAAGAAGGAAAGAAGAAAGAAAAATAAAGAAAGAAGAAAGAAAGAAGAAAGAAAGAAAGAAGAAAGAAAGAAAGAAGAAAGAAAGAAATACGAGAGCAAAGAAGACGAGAGAAAGAAAGACGAGAGAAAGAAAGACGAGAGAAAGAAAGAAGAAAGAAAGAAAGAAGAACGAAAGAATGAAGAAAGAAAGAAAGAACAAAGAAAGAAGAATGAAAGAATAAAGAAAGAAAGAAGAAAGAAAGAAAGAAGAAAGAAAGAAGAAAAAAGAAAGAAGAAAGAAAGAAGAGTGAAAGAAGAAAGAAAGAAGAAAGTAAGAAGAAATAAAGAAAGAAGAAAGAAAAAGAAAGAACGAAAGAAGGATGAAAGAAGGACGAAAGAAAGAAGAAAGAAAGAAGAAAGAAAAAAGAAAGAAAGAAAGACGAAAGAAAGACGAAAGAAAGAAGAAAGAAAGAAAGAAAGAAAGAAAGAAAGAAAGAAAGAAAGAAAGAAAGAAAGAAAGAAGAAAGAAAGAAGAAATAAAGAAGAAAGAAAGAAGAAAGAAAAAAGAAAGAAAGAAGAAAGAAAGAAGAAAGAAAGAAAGAAAGAAAGAAGAAAGAAAGAGGAAAGAAAGAAGAAAGAATGAAAAAGAAAGAAGAAAGAAAGAAAGAAGAAAGAAAGAAAGAAGAAAGAAGGAAAGAAGAAAGAAAGAAGAAAGATAGAAGAAAGAAAGAAGAAAGAAAGAAAGAAGAAAGAAAGAAAGAATAAAGATTGAAAGAAGAAAGAAAGAAAGAAAGAGGAAAGAAAGAAAGAAAGAAGAAAGAAAGAAAGAAAAAGAAACAAGAAAGAAAGAAGAAGAAAGAAAGAAAGAAAAAAGAAAAGGAAAAAAGAAAGAAAGAAGAAAGAAAGAAAGAAGAAAGAAAGAAGAAAGAAAGAAGAAAGAAAGAAAGAAGAATGAAAGAAATAAGAAAAAAAGAAGAAAAAAAGAAAGAAAGAAGAAAGAAGAACGAAAGAAGAAAGAAATAAAGAAGAAAGAAAGAAGAAAGAAAGAAGAAAGAAAAAAGAAAGGAAGATGAGAGAAAGGAAGAAGAAAGAAAGAAGAAATAAAGAAAGAAGAAAGAAAGAAATAAAGAAGAAAGAAAGAAAGAAGAAAGAAAGAAAGACGAGAGAAAGAAAGACGAGAGAAAGAAAAAAGAAAGAAATTAGAAAGAAAGAATGAAACAAAGAAGAAAGAAAGAAAGAAGAAAGAAAGAAAGAAGAAGGAAGAAAGAAAGAAGAAAGAAAGAAAGAAGAATGAAAGAATGAAGAAAGAAAGAAAGAAGAAAGAAAGAAGAAAGAAAGAAAGAGAAAGAAGGAAGAAACAAAGAAGAAAGATAGAAAGAAGAAAGAAAGAAAGAAGAAGGAAGAAAGAAAGAAGAAAGAAAGAGGAAAGAAAAAAGAAAGAAAGAAGCAAGAAAGAAGAAAGAAACAAAGAAAGAAAGAAAGAAAGAAAGAAAGAAAGAAAGAAGAAAGAAAGAAGAAATAAAGAAGAATGAAAGAAGAAAGAAAGAAAGAAGAAAGAAAGAAAGAAAAAGAAAGAAGAAAGCAAGAAAGAAGAAAGAAAGAAAGAAGAAAGAAAGAAAGAAAAAAGAAAGAAAGAAGAAAGGAAGAAAGAAGAAAGAAAGAAAGAAGAAAGAAGGAAAGAAGAAAGAAAAAAGAAGGAAAGAAGAAAGAAAGAAAGAAAGAAGAAAGAAAGAAGAAAGAAAGAAAGAAGAAAGAAAGAAAGAAAGAAGAAAGAAAGAAAGAAAGAAGAAAGAAAGAAAGAAGAAAGAAATAAAGAAGAAAGAAGAAATAAAGAAGAAGAAAGAAAGAAGAGAGAAAGAAAGAAGAAAGAAAGAAAGAAGAAAGAAAGAAGAAGGAAAGAAAGAAAGAAGAAAGAAAGAAGAAAGAAAGAGGAAAGAAAAAAGAAAGAAAGAAGAAAGAAAGAGGAAATAAAGAAGAAAGAAAGAAGAATGAAAGAGGAAAGAAAGAAAGAAAGAAAGAAAGAAAGAAAGAAAGAAAGAAAGAAAGAAAGAAAGAAGAAAGAAAGAAAGAAGAAAGAAAGAAGAAAGAAAGAAGAAAGAAAGAAGAAAGACGAGAGAAATAAAGAAGAAAGAAATTAAAAAGAAAGAAAGAAAGAAAGAAGAAAGAAAGAAAGAAGAAAGAAAGAAAGAAGAAAGAAGAAACAAAGAAGAATTAAGAAAGAAAGAATGAAGAAAAAATAAAGAAGAAAGAAAGAAAGAAGAAAGAAATAAGAAATAAAGGAAGAAGAAAGTAAGAAAGAAGAAAGAAAGAAAGAAGAGAGAAGGAATGAAGTAAGAAGAAAGAAAGAAAGGAGAAAGAAAGAAGAAACAGAGAAAGAAGAAAGAAAGAAAGAAGAAAGAATGAAAAAGAAAGAAGAAAGCAAGAAGAAAAAGAGAAAGAAGAAAGAAGAGAGAAAGAAGAAAGAAAGAAGAATGAATGAAAGAAGAAAAAAAGAAGAAAAAAAGAAAGAAAGAAAGAAGAAAGAAGAATGAAAGAAGAAAGAAATAAAGAAGAAAGAAAGAAAGAAGAAAGAAAGAAAAAATAAAAAAGAAAGGAAGATGAAAGAAAGAAAGAAAGAAGAAAGAAAGAAGAAAGAAAGAAGAAGAAAGAAAGAAGAAACAGAGAAAGAAGAAAGAAAGAAAGAAGAAAGAAAGAAGAAAGAAAGACGAAAGAAAGAAAGAAGAAAGAAAGAAAGAAAGAAGAAAGAAAGAAAGAAGAAAGAAAGACAGAAGAAAGAAAGAAAGAAGAAAGAAAAAAAGAAGAAAGAAAGAAGAAAGAATGAAAAAGAAGGAAGAAAGAAAGAAAGAAAGAAGAAAGAAAGAAAGAGGAAAGAAAGAAAGAAGAAAGAAAGAAAGAAAAAAGAAAGAAATAAGAAAGGAAGAAAGAAGAAAGAAAGAAGAAAGAAAGAAAGAAGAAAGAAAGAAGAAAGAGACAAAGAAGAAAGAAAGAAGAAAGAAAGAAGAAAGAAAGACGAAAGAAAGAAAGACGAGAGAAAGAATGACGAGAGAAAGAAAGACGAGAGAAAGAAAGATGAAAGAAAGAAAGAAGAAAGAAAGAAGAAAGAAAGAAGAAAGAAATAAAGAAGCAAGAAAGAAGAAACAACTAAAGAAGGTCGAAAGAAGAAAGAAAGAAAGAAGAAAGAAAGAAAGAAAGAACTAAAGAAAGAAAGAAAGAAAGAAGAAAGAAAGAAGAAATAAAGAAGAAAGAAAGAAAGAAGAAAGAAGAAACAAGAAGAAATAAGAAAGAATGAATGAAGAAAAAAGAAAGAAGATAGAAAGAAAGAAGAAAGAAAGAAGAAATAAAGGAAGAAGAAAGTAAGAAAGAAGAAAGAAAGAAAGAAGAAATAAAGAAGGAAGAAAGAAAGAGGAAAGAAAGAAAGAAGAAAGGAAGAAAGAAGAAAGAAAGAAGAAAGATAGAAAGAAGAAAGAAAGAAAGAAGAAAGAAAGAAGAAAGAAAGAAGAAAGAAACAAAGAAGAAAGAAAGAAGAAAGAAAGAAAGAAGAAAGAAAGAAGAAAGAAAGAAAGCAGAAAGAAAGAAAGCAGAAAGAAAGAAAGAAGAAAGAAAGAAAGAAAAAGAAGAAAGAAAGTAAAAAAAATAAAGAAGAAAAAAGAAAGAAAGAAGAAAGAAAGAAAGAAGAAAGAAAGAAAGAAAAAAGAAAGAAAGAAGAAAGGAAGAAAGAAGAAAGAAGAAAGAAAGAAGAAAGAAATAAAGAAGAAAGAAAGAAAGAAGAAAGAAAGAAGAAAGAAAGAAGAAAGAAAGAAAGAAGTAGAAAAAATGTAGAAAAACAGAAAGAAAGAAGAAAAGAAGAAAGAAGGAAAGAAGAAAGAAAAAAGAAAGAAAGAAGAAAGAAAGAAAGAAAGAAAGAAGAAAGAAAGAAGAAAGAAAGAAAGAAGAAAGAAAGAAAGAAGAAAGAAAGAAAGACGAGAGAAAGGCAGACGAGAGAAAGAAAGACGAGAGAAAGAAAGAAGAAAGAAATTAGAAAGAAAGAAAGAAAGAAAGAAAGAAGAAAGAAAGAAAGAAGAAAGAAAGAAAGAAGAAAGAAGAAAGAAGAAAGAAAGAAGAAAGAAAGAAAGAAGAAAGAAGAAAGAAAGAAGAAAGAAAGAAAGAAGAAAGAAGAAAGAAAGAAAGAAAGAAAGAAAGAAGAAAGAAAAAAAAAGAAAGATCGAAAGAAGAACGAAAGAAGAAAAAAAGAAAGAAGAAAGAAAGAGGAAAGAAAAAAGAAAGAAAGAAGAAAGAAAGAAGAAAGAAAGAAAGAAAGAAAGAAAGATAGAAAGAAAGAAAGAAAGAAAGAAAGAAAGAAAGAAAGAAAGAAAGGAAGAAAGAAAGAAAGAAAGAAGAAAGAAAGAATGAAGAAAGAAAGAAAGAAGAAAGAAAGAAGAAAGGAAGAAAGAAGAAAGAAGAAAGAAAGAATGAAGAAAGAAAGAAAGAAGAAAGAAAGAAGAAAGGAAGAAAGAAGAAAGAAGAAAGAAAGAAGAAAGAAATAAAGAAGAAAGAAAGAAAGAAGAAAGAAAGAAGAAAGAAGGAAAGAAGAAAGAAAGAAGAAAGAGTGAAAGAAGAAAGAAAGAAACAAGAAAGAAAGTAAGACGAGAGAAAGGAAGACGAGAGAAAGAAAGACGAGAGTAAGAAAGAAGAAAGAAATTAGAAAGAAAGAAAGAAAGATAGAAAGAAGAAAGAAAGAAGAAAGAAAGAAGAAAGAAGAAAGAAGAAAGAAAGAAAGAAGAAAGAAGAAAGAAAGAAGAAAGGAAGAAGAAAGAAAGAATGAAGAAAGAAAGAAAGAAGAAAGAAAGAAGAAAGAAAGAAAGAAAGAAAGAAAGCAGAAAGAAAGAAGAAAGAAAGAAAGAAAGAAGAAAGAAAGAAGAAAGTAAGAAAGAAAGAAGAAAGAAAGAAGAAAGAAGAAAGAAGAAAGAAAGAAGAAAGAAAGAAGAAATAAAGAAGAAAGAAACAAAGAAGAAAGAAAGAAAGAAAAAAGAAACAAAGAAGAAAGGAAGAAAGAAGAAAGAAAGAAGAAAGAAGGAAAGAAGAAAGAAGAAAGAAAGAAGAAAGAAAGAAGAAAGAAAGAAGAATGAAAGAAAGAAGAAAAAAAGAAGAAAAAAGAAAGAAAGGAGAAAGAAAGAAAGAAGAAAGAAGAAAGAAAGAAGAAAGAAATAAAGAAGAAAGAAAGAAAGAAAGAAGAAAGAAAGAAGAAAGAAAAAAGAAACAAAGAAGAAAGAAAGAAAGAAACAAGAAAGATGGAAGAAAGAAAGAAAGAAGAAAGAAAGAAAGAAAGAAGAAAGAAAGAAAGAAGAGAGAAAGGAATACGAGAGAAAGAAAGACGAGAGAAAGAAAGAAGAAAGAAATTAGAAAGAAAGAAGAAAGAAGAAAGAAAGAAAGAAAGAAAGAAGAAAGAAAGAAGAAAGAAAGAAGAAAGAAAGAAAGAAGAATGAATGAAAGAAAGAAGAAAAAAAAGAAGAAAAAAAGAAAGAAAGAAAGAAGAAAGAAGAACGAAAGAAGAAAGAAATAAAGAAGAAAGAAAGAAAGAATGAAGGAATGAAGAAAGAAAGAAGAAAGAAAGAAGAAAGAAAGAAAGAAAAAGAAAGAAGAAAGAAAGAGAGATGAAAGAAAGAAAGAGGAAAGAAAGAAAGAAAAAAGAAAGAAAGAAGAAAGGAAGAAAGAAGAAAGAAAGAAAGAAGAAAGAAAGAAAGAAGAAAAAAAGAAGAAAAACAGAAAGAAGGAAGAAAAGAAGAAAGAAGAAAGAAGAAAGAAAGAAGAAAGAAATAAAGAATAAAGAAAGAAAGAAGAAAGAAAGAAGAAAGAAGGAAAGAAGAAAGAAAAAAGAAAGAAAGAAGAAAGAAAGAAAGAAACAAGAAAGAAAGAAGAAAGAAAGAAAGAAGAAAGAAAGAAAGAAAGACGAGAGAAAGGAAGACGAGAGAAAGAAAGACGAGAGAAAGAAAGAAGAAAGAAATTAGAAAGAAAGAAAGAAAGAAAGAAGAAAGAAAAAAGAAGAAATAAAGAAAGAAGAAAGAAGAAAGAAAGAAGAAAGAAAGAAAGAAGAAAGAATAAAGAAAGAAGAAAGAAAGGAAGAAGAAAGAATGAATGAAGAAAGAAAGAAAGAATAAAGAAAGAAGAAAGAAAGAAAGAAAGAAAGAAGAAAGAAAGAAAGAAGAAAGAAAGAAGAAGGAATGAAAAAGAAAGAAGAAAGAAAGAAAGAAGAAAGAGAGAAAGAAGAAAGAAGAGAGAAAGAAGAAAGAAAGAAAGAAGAAAGAAAGAAAGAAAGAAGAAAGAAAGAAAGAGGAAAGAAAGAAGAAAGAAAGAAGAATAAAAGAAAGAAAGAAGAAAGAAAGAAAGAAGAAAGAAGAAAGAAATATGAAAGAAATAAAGAAGAAAGAAAGAAAGAGGAAAGAATGAAAGAAGAAAGAAAGAAAGAAAAAGACAGAAGAAAGGAAGAAAGTAGTAAGAAAGAAAGAAGAAAGTAAGAAAGAAGAAAGAAAGAAAGAAAAAAGAAAGAAAGAAGAAAGAGAGAAAGAAGAAAGAAAGAAAGAAAGAAAGAAAGAAAGCAAGAAAGAAAGAAAGAAAGAAAGAAAGAAAGAAGAAAAGAAAGAAAGAAAGAAAGAAGAAAGAAAGAAGAAATAAAGAAGAAAGAAAGAAGAAAGAAAGAAGAAAGACGAGAGAAAGAAAAACTAGAGAAAGAAAGAAGAAAGAAATTAAAAAGAAAGAAAGAAAGAAGAAAGAAAGAAAGAAGAAAGAGAGAAAGAAAAAAGAAGAAACAAAGAAGAAATAAGAAAGAAAGAATGAAGAAAAAAAGAAAGAAGAAAGAAAGAAGAAAGAAAGAAAGAAGAAAGAAAGAAAAAAGAAAGAAAGAAGAAAGAAGAAAGAAAGACGAAAGAAAGACGAGAGAAAGAAAGACGAGAGAAAGAAAGACGAAAGAAAGAAAGAAGAAAGATAGAAGAAAGAAAGAAGAAATAAAGACGAAAGAAAGAAAGACGAGAGAAAGAAAGACGAGAGAAAGAAAGACGAGAGAAAGAAAGAGGAAAGAAAGAAAGAAGAAAGAAAGTAGAAATAAAGAAAGAAGAAAGAGAGAAGAAAGAAAGAAGAAAGAAAGAAAGAAGAAAGAAAGAAAGAAGAAAGAAAGAAGAAAGAATGAAAAAGTAAGAAGAGAGAAAGAAAGAAGAAAGAGATAAAGAATAAAGAAGAGAGAAAGACGAAAGAAAGAAAGAAGAAAGAAGGAAAGAAGAAAGAAAGAAGAAAGAAAGAAGAAAGAAAGAAGAATAAAAGAAAGAAAGAAGAAAGAAAGAAAGAAAGAAGAAAGAAGAAAGAAGAAAGAAGAAAGAAGAAAGAAAGAAGAAAGAAATAAAGAAGAAAGAAAGAAAGAGGAAAGAAAGAAAGAAAGAAGAAAGAAAGAAAAATAAAGAAAGAAGAAAGAAAGAAAGTAAAAAGAAAGAAAGAAGAAAGTAAGAAAGAAGAAAGAAAGAAAAAAGTAAGAAAGAAGAAAGGAAGAAAGAAGAAAGAAAGAAGAAAGAAAGAAAGAAGAAAGAATGAAGAAAGAGAGAAAGAAGAAAGAAAGAAAGAAGAAAGAAAGAAGAAAGAAAGACGAAAGAAAGAAAGACGAGAGAAAGAAGGACGAGAGAAAGAAAGACGAGAGAAAGAAAGACGAAAGAAAGAAAGAAAGAAGAAAGAAAGAAAGAAGAAAGAAAGAAAGAAGAAAGAAAGAAAGAAGAAAGAAAGAAGAAAGAAAGAAGAAAGAATGAAAAAGAAAGAAGAAAGAAAGAAAGAAGAAAGAGAGAAAGAAGAAAGAAGAGAGAAAGAAGAAAGAAAGAAAGAAGAAAGAAAGAAGAAAGAAAGAAGAATAAAAGAAAGAAAGAAGAAAGAAAGAAGAAAGAAGAAAGAAAGAAGAAAGAAATAAAGAAGAAAGAAAGAAAGAGGAAAGAAAGAAAGAAGAAAGAAAGAAAGAAAAAAAAAGAAGAAAGAAAGAAAGTAGAAAGAAAGAAAGAAGAAAGTAAGAAAGAAGAAAGAAAGAAAGGAAAAAGAAAGAAAGAAGAAAGGAAGAAAGAAGAAAGAAAGAAGAAAGAAAGAAAGAAGAAAGAAAGAAGAAAGAAAGACGAAAGAAAGAAAGACGAGAGAAAGAAGGACGAGAGAAAGACAGACGAGAGAAAGAAAGACGAACGAAAGAAAGAAGAAAGAAAGAAGAAAGAAAGATGAGAGAAAGAAAGACGAGAGAAAGAAAGACGAGAGAAAGAAAGACGAGAGAAGAAAGAAGAAAGAAAGAAAGAAGAAAGAAAGAAGAAAGAAAGAAAGAAGAAAGAAGAGAGAAAGATGAAAGAAAGAAAGAAGAAAGAAAGAAAGAAGAAAGAAAGAAGAAAGAAGAAAGAAGAAAGAAAGAAAGAAGAAAGAAAGAAAGAAGAAAAAAAGAAGAAAAAAAGAAAGAAAGAAGAAAGAAAGAAAGAAGAAAGAAGAAAGAAAGAAGAAAGAAATAAAGAAGAAAGAAAGAAGAAAGAAAGAAAGAAGAAAGTAAGAAGAAGAAGGACAGAAGAAAGAAAAAAGAAAGAAAGAAGAAAGAAGGAAAGAAGAAAGAAAGAAAGAAGAAAGAAAGAAGAAAGAAAGAAAGAAGAAAGAAAGAAGAAAGAAAGAAAGAAGAAAGAATGAAAGAAAGAAGAAAGAAAGAAAGAAGAAAGAAGAAAAAAGAAAGAAAGAAGAAAGAAAGAAAGAAGAAAGAAAGAAGAAAGAAAGAAGAAAGAAAGAAAGAAGAAAAAAGAAGAAAAAAGAAAGAAAGAAGAAAGAAAAAAGAAGAAAGAAGAAAGAAAGAAGAAAGAAATAAAGTAGAAAGAAAGAAGAAAGAAAGAAGAAAGAAAAAAGAAAGAAAGAAGAAAGAAAGAAAGAAAGAAGAAAGAAAGAAGAAAGAAAGAAAGAAGAAAGAAAGAAAGAAAGAAAGAAAGAAAGTAAGAAAGAAAGAAAGAAGAAAGAAAGAAGAAATAAAGAAGAAAGAAAGAAGAAAGAAAGAAGAAAGAAAGAAGAAAGAAAGAAAGAAGAAAGAAAGAAAGACGAAAGAAAGACGAGAGAAAGTAAGACTAGAGAAAGAAACAAGAAAGAAATTAGAAAGTAAGAAAGAAAGAAAGAAGAAAGAAAGAAAGAAGAAAGAAAGAAGAAACAAAGAAAGAATAAAGAAAGAAAGAAGAAAAAATAAAAAAGAAGAAAGAAAGAAGAAAGAAGAAAGAAAGAAGAAAGAAAGAAAGAAGAAAGAAAGAAGAAAGAAAGAAGAAAGAAAGAAGAAAGAAAGAAGAAAGAAAGAAAGAAGAAAGAAAGAAGAAAGAAAGAAGAAAGAAAGAAGAAAGAAAGAAGAAAGAAAGAAAGAAGAATGAAAGAAAGAAAGACGAGAGAAAGGAAGACGAGAGAAAGAAAGACTAGAGAAAGAAAGAAGAAAGAAATTAGAAAGAAAGAAAGAAAGAAGAAAGAAAGAAAAAAGAATGAAAGAATGAAGAAAGAAAGAAAGAAGACAGAAAGAAGAAAGAAAGAAAGAAAGAAGGAAGAAAGAAAGAAGAAAGAGAGAAGAAAGAACGAAAGAAGAACGAAAAAGAAAGAAAGAAAGAAGAAAGAAAGAAGAAAGAAAGAAGAAAGAAAGAAGAAAGAAAGAAAGAAAGAAGAAAGAAAGAAGAAAGAAGAAAAGAAAGAAAGAAAGAAAGAAAGAAAGAAAGAAAGAAAGAAAGAAAGAAAGAAAGAAAGAAAGAAAGAAAGAAAGGGAGAAAGAAAGAAAGAAAGAAAGAAAGAAGAAATAAAGAAGAAAGAAAGAAGAAAGAAAGAAAGATGAAAGAAAGAAAGACGAAAGAAAGAAAGACAAAATAAAGACGAAAGAAAGAAAGACGAGACAAAGAAAGACGAGAGAAAGAATGCCGAAAGAAAGAAAGAAGAAAGAAAGACGAGAGAAAGGAAGACGAGAGAAAGAATGACGAGAGAAAGAAAGAAGAAAGAAATTAGAAAGAAAGAAAGAAAGAAGAAAGAAATAAGAAAGAAAGAAAGAAGAAAGAAGAAAGAAAGAAGAAAGAAAGAAGAATGAAAGAATGAAGAAAGAAAGAAAGAAGACAGAAAGAAGAAAGAAAGAAAGAAAGAAGGAAGAAAGAATGAAGAAAGAGAGAAGAAAGAAGGAAAGAAGAACGAAAAAGAAAGAAAGAAAGAAGGGAGAAAGAAGAAAGAAAGAAGAAAGAAAGAAGAAAGAAAGAAAGAAGAAAGAAAGAAGAAAGAAAGAAGAAAGAAAGACGAAAGAAAGAAAGACGAGAGAAAGAAAGACGAGAGAAAGAAAGTCGAGAGAAAGAAAGACGAGAGAAAGAAAGAAGAAAGAAAGAAAGAAGAAAGAAAGAAGAAAGAAAGAAAGAAGAAAGAAAGAAGAAAGAAAGAAAGAAGAAAGAAAGAAGAAAGAAAGAAGAAGAAAGAAGAAAGAAAGAAGAAAGAAGAAAGAAAAAAAGAAGAAAGAAAGACGAAAGAAAGAAAGACGACAGAAAGAAAGACGAGAGAAAGAAAAACTAGAGAGAGAAAGAAGAAATAAATTAGAAAGAAAGAAAGAAAGAAAGAAAGAAAGAAAGTAGAAAGAAAGAAGAAAGAAAGAAAGAAAGAAAGAAGAAAGAAAGAAGAAAGAAAGAAGAAAGAATGAAAAAGAAAGAAGAGAGAAAGAAAGAAAGAAGAAAGAAAGAAGAAAGAATGAAAATTAAAGAAGAAAGAAAGAAAGAAGAAAGAAAGAAAGAAGAAAGAATGAAAAAGAAAGAAGAAAGAAAGAAGAAAGAAACAAAGAGCAAAGAAAGAAGAAAGAAAGAATAAAGAAAGAAAGCAGAAAGAAGGAAGAAAAAAGAAAGAAAGAAGAAAGAAAGAAAGAAAAAGAAGAAAGAAAGTAAAAAAAATAAAGAAGAAAGAAAAACAAAGAAAGAAGAAAGGAAGAAAGAAGAAAGAAAGAAAGAAGAAAGAGAGATGAAAGAAAGAAGAGAGAAAGAAGTAAGGAAGAAAGAAGAAAGAAAGAAAGAAGAAAAAAAAGAAGAAAAACAGAAAGAAAGAAGAAAGGAAGAAAGAAGAAAGAAGAAAGAAATAAGAAATAAATAAAGAAGAAAGAAAGAATGAAGAAAGAAAGAAGAAAGAAGGAAAGAAGAAAGAAAAAAGAAAGAACGAAGAAAGAAAGAAAGAAGGAAGAAAGAAAGAAGAATGAAAGAAAGAAGAAAGAAAGAAAGAAACAAGAAAGAAAGAAAGACGAGAGAAAGGAAGAAGAAAGAAATTAGAAAGAAAGAAAGAAAGAAAGAAGAATGAAAGAAAGAAGAAAGAAAGAAGAAAGAAGAAATAAAGAAGAAAGAAAGAAAGAAGAAATAAGAAAGAAAGAATAAAGAAAGGAAGAAGAAAGAAAGAATGAAGAAAGAAAGAAAGAAGAAAGAAGAAGAAAGAGAGAAAGAAAGAAGAAAGAAAGAAAGAAGAAAGAAAGAAAGAAGAAAGAAAGAAGAAGGAAAGAAAGAAAGAAGAAAGAAATAAGAAAGAAGAAAGAAAGAAGAAAGAAAGAAGAAAGAAAGAAGAAAGAACGTATGAAGAACGAAAGAAGAAAGAAAGAAAGAAGAAAGAAAGAAGAAAGAAAGAAGAAAGAAAGAAAGAAAGAAAGAAAGAATAAAGAAAGAAAGAAAGAAAGAAAGAAAGAAAGAAAGAAAGAAAGAGGAAAGAAGAAGAAAGAAAGAAGAAAGAAAGAAAGAAGAATGAAAGACAGACGAGAGAAAGAAAGACTAGAGAAAGAAAGAAGAAAAAATTAAAAAGAAAGAAAGAAAGAAGAAAGAAAGAAAGTAGAAAGAAAGAAAGAAGAAAGAAGAAACAAAGAAAAAATAAGAAAGAAAGATTGAAGAAAAAAAGAAAGAAGGAAGAAAGAAGAAAGAAAGAAAGAAGAAAGAAAGATAGAAGAAAGAAAGAAGAAATAAAGACGAAAGAAAGAAAGACAAGAGAAAGGAAGATGAGAGATAGAAAGACGAGAGAAAGAAATACGAGAGAAAGAAAGAAGAAAGAAATTAGAAAGAAAGAAAGAAAGAAGAAAGAAAGAAAAAAGAATGAAAGAATGAAGAAAGAAAGAAAGAAGACAGAAAGAAGAAAGAAAGAAAGAAAGAAGGAAGAAAGAAAGAAGAAAGAGAGAAGAAAGAACGAAAGAAGAACGAAAAAGAAAGAAAGAAAGAAGAAAGAAAGAAGAAAGAAAGAAGAAAGAAAGAAGAAAGAAAGAAGAAAGAAAGAAAGAAAGAAGAAAGAAAGAAGAAAGAAGAAAAGAAAGAAAGAAAGAAAGAAAGAAAGAAAGAAAGAAAGAAAGAAAGAAAGAAAGAAAGAAAGAAAGAAAGAAAGAAAGAAAGGGAGAAAGAAAGAAAGAAAGAAAGAAAGAAGAAATAAAGAAGAAAGAAAGAAGAAAGAAAGAAAGATGAAAGAAAGAAAGACGAAAGAAAGAAAGACAAAATAAAGACGAAAGAAAGAAAGACGAGACAAAGAAAGACGAGAGAAAGAATGCCGAAAGAAAGAAAGAAGAAAGAAAGACGAGAGAAAGGAAGACGAGAGAAAGAATGACGAGAGAAAGAAAGAAGAAAGAAATTAGAAAGAAAGAAAGAAAGAAGAAAGAAATAAGAAAGAAAGAAAGAAGAAAGAAGAAAGAAAGAAGAAAGAAAGAAGAATGAAAGAATGAAGAAAGAAAGAAAGAAGACAGAAAGAAGAAAGAAAGAAAGAAAGAAGGAAGAAAGAATGAAGAAAGAGAGAAGAAAGAAGGAAAGAAGAACGAAAAAGAAAGAAAGAAAGAAGGGAGAAAGAAGAAAGAAAGAAGAAAGAAAGAAGAAAGAAAGAAAGAAGAAAGAAAGAAGAAAGAAAGAAGAAAGAAAGACGAAAGAAAGAAAGACGAGAGAAAGAAAGACGAGAGAAAGAAAGTCGAGAGAAAGAAAGACGAGAGAAAGAAAGAAGAAAGAAAGAAAGAAGAAAGAAAGAAGAAAGAAAGAAAGAAGAAAGAAAGAAGAAAGAAAGAAAGAAGAAAGAAAGAAGAAAGAAAGAAGAAAGAAAGAAGAAAGAAAGAAGAAAGAAGAAAGAAAAAAAGAAGAAAGAAAGACGAAAGAAAGAAAGACGACAGAAAGAAAGACGAGAGAAAGAAAAACTAGAGAGAGAAAGAAGAAATAAATTAGAAAGAAAGAAAGAAAGAAAGAAAGAAAGAAAGTAGAAAGAAAGAAGAAAGAAAGAAAGAAAGAAAGAAGAAAGAAAGAAGAAAGAAAGAAGAAAGAATGAAAAAGAAAGAAGAGAGAAAGAAAGAAAGAAGAAAGAAAGAAGAAAGAATGAAAATTAAAGAAGAAAGAAAGAAAGAAGAAAGAAAGAAAGAAGAAAGAATGAAAAAGAAAGAAGAAAGAAAGAAGAAAGAAACAAAGAGCAAAGAAAGAAGAAAGAAAGAATAAAGAAAGAAAGCAGAAAGAAGGAAGAAAAAAGAAAGAAAGAAGAAAGAAAGAAAGAAAAAGAAGAAAGAAAGTAAAAAAAATAAAGAAGAAAGAAAAACAAAGAAAGAAGAAAGGAAGAAAGAAGAAAGAAAGAAAGAAGAAAGAGAGATGAAAGAAAGAAGAGAGAAAGAAGTAAGGAAGAAAGAAGAAAGAAAGAAAGAAGAAAAAAAGAAGAAAAACAGAAAGAAAGAAGAAAGGAAGAAAGAAGAAAGAAGAAAGAAATAAGAAATAAATAAAGAAGAAAGAAAGAATGAAGAAAGAAAGAAGAAAGAAGGAAAGAAGAAAGAAAAAAGAAAGAACGAAGAAAGAAAGAAAGAAGGAAGAAAGAAAGAAGAATGAAAGAAAGAAGAAAGAAAGAAAGAAACAAGAAAGAAAGAAAGACGAGAGAAAGGAAGAAGAAAGAAATTAGAAAGAAAGAAAGAAAGAAAGAAGAATGAAAGAAAGAAGAAAGAAAGAAGAAAGAAGAAATAAAGAAGAAAGAAAGAAAGAAGAAATAAGAAAGAAAGAATAAAGAAAGGAAGAAGAAAGAAAGAATGAAGAAAGAAAGAAAGAAGAAAGAAAGAAGAAAGAGAGAAAGAAAGAAGAAAGAAAGAAAGAAGAAAGAAAGAAAGAAGAAAGAAAGAAGAAGGAAAGAAAGAAAGAAGAAAGAAATAAGAAAGAAGAAAGAAAGAAGAAAGAAAGAAGAAAGAAAGAAGAAAGAACGTATGAAGAACGAAAGAAGAAAGAAAGAAAGAAGAAAGAAAGAAGAAAGAAAGAAGAAAGAAAGAAAGAAAGAAAGAAAGAATAAAGAAAGAAAGAAAGAAAGAAAGAAAGAAAGAAAGAAAGAAAGAGGAAAGAAGAAGAAAGAAAGAAGAAAGAAAGAAAGAAGAATGAAAGACAGACGAGAGAAAGAAAGACTAGAGAAAGAAAGAAGAAAAAATTAAAAAGAAAGAAAGAAAGAAGAAAGAAAGAAAGTAGAAAGAAAGAAAGAAGAAAGAAGAAACAAAGAAAAAATAAGAAAGAAAGATTGAAGAAAAAAGAAAGAAGGAAGAAAGAAGAAAGAAAGAAAGAAGAAAGAAAGATAGAAGAAAGAAAGAAGAAATAAAGACGAAAGAAAGAAAGACAAGAGAAAGGAAGATGAGAGATAGAAAGACGAGAGAAAGAAATACGAGAGAAAGAAAGAAGAAAGAAATTAGAAAGAAAGAAAGAAAGAAGAAAGAAAGAAAAAAGAATGAAAGAATGAAGAAAGAAAGAAAGAAGACAGAAAGAAGAAAGAAAGAAAGAAAGAAGGAAGAAAGAAAGAAGAAAGAGAGAAGAAAGAACGAAAGAAGAACGAAAAAGAAAGAAAGAAAGAAGAAAGAAAGAAGAAAGAAAGAAGAAAGAAAGAAGAAAGAAAGAAAGAAAGAAGAAAGAAAGAAGAAAGAAGAAAAGAAAGAAAGAAAGAAAGAAAGAAAGAAAGAAAGAAAGAAAGAAAGAAAGAAAGAAAGAAAGAAAGAAAGAAAGAAAGGGAGAAAGAAAGAAAGAAAGAAAGAAAGAAGAAATAAAGAAGAAAGAAAGAAGAAAGAAAGAAAGATGAAAGAAAGAAAGACGAAAGAAAGAAAGACAAAATAAAGACGAAAGAAAGAAAGACGAGACAAAGAAAGACGAGAGAAAGAATGCCGAAAGAAAGAAAGAAGAAAGAAAGACGAGAGAAAGGAAGACGAGAGAAAGAATGACGAGAGAAAGAAAGAAGAAAGAAATTAGAAAGAAAGAAAGAAAGAAGAAAGAAATAAGAAAGAAAGAAAGAAGAAAGAAGAAAGAAAGAAGAAAGAAAGAAGAATGAAAGAATGAAGAAAGAAAGAAAGAAGACAGAAAGAAGAAAGAAAGAAAGAAAGAAGGAAGAAAGAATGAAGAAAGAGAGAAGAAAGAAGGAAAGAAGAACGAAAAAGAAAGAAAGAAAGAAGGGAGAAAGAAGAAAGAAAGAAGAAAGAAAGAAGAAAGAAAGAAAGAAGAAAGAAAGAAGAAAGAAAGAAGAAAGAAAGACGAAAGAAAGAAAGACGAGAGAAAGAAAGACGAGAGAAAGAAAGTCGAGAGAAAGAAAGACGAGAGAAAGAAAGAAGAAAGAAAGAAAGAAGAAAGAAAGAAGAAAGAAAGAAAGAAGAAAGAAAGAAGAAAGAAAGAAAGAAGAAAGAAAGAAGAAAGAAAGAAGAAAGAAAGAAGAAAGAAAGAAGAAAGAAGAAAGAAAAAAAGAAGAAAGAAAGACGAAAGAAAGAAAGACGACAGAAAGAAAGACGAGAGAAAGAAAAACTAGAGAGAGAAAGAAGAAATAAATTAGAAAGAAAGAAAGAAAGAAAGAAAGAAAGAAAGTAGAAAGAAAGAAGAAAGAAAGAAAGAAAGAAAGAAGAAAGAAAGAAGAAAGAAAGAAGAAAGAATGAAAAAGAAAGAAGAGAGAAAGAAAGAAAGAAGAAAGAAAGAAGAAAGAATGAAAATTAAAGAAGAAAGAAAGAAAGAAGAAAGAAAGAAAGAAGAAAGAATGAAAAAGAAAGAAGAAAGAAAGAAGAAAGAAACAAAGAGCAAAGAAAGAAGAAAGAAAGAATAAAGAAAGAAAGCAGAAAGAAGGAAGAAAAAAGAAAGAAAGAAGAAAGAAAGAAAGAAAAAGAAGAAAGAAAGTAAAAAAAATAAAGAAGAAAGAAAAACAAAGAAAGAAGAAAGGAAGAAAGAAGAAAGAAAGAAAGAAGAAAGAGAGATGAAAGAAAGAAGAGAGAAAGAAGTAAGGAAGAAAGAAGAAAGAAAGAAAGAAGAAAAAAAAGAAGAAAAACAGAAAGAAAGAAGAAAGGAAGAAAGAAGAAAGAAGAAAGAAATAAGAAATAAATAAAGAAGAAAGAAAGAATGAAGAAAGAAAGAAGAAAGAAGGAAAGAAGAAAGAAAAAAGAAAGAACGAAGAAAGAAAGAAAGAAGGAAGAAAGAAAGAAGAATGAAAGAAAGAAGAAAGAAAGAAAGAAACAAGAAAGAAAGAAAGACGAGAGAAAGGAAGAAGAAAGAAATTAGAAAGAAAGAAAGAAAGAAAGAAGAATGAAAGAAAGAAGAAAGAAAGAAGAAAGAAGAAATAAAGAAGAAAGAAAGAAAGAAGAAATAAGAAAGAAAGAATAAAGAAAGGAAGAAGAAAGAAAGAATGAAGAAAGAAAGAAAGAAGAAAGAAAGAAGAAAGAGAGAAAGAAAGAAGAAAGAAAGAAAGAAGAAAGAAAGAAAGAAGAAAGAAAGAAGAAGGAAAGAAAGAAAGAAGAAAGAAATAAGAAAGAAGAAAGAAAGAAGAAAGAAAGAAGAAAGAAAGAAGAAAGAACGTATGAAGAACGAAAGAAGAAAGAAAGAAAGAAGAAAGAAAGAAGAAAGAAAGAAGAAAGAAAGAAAGAAAGAAAGAAAGAATAAAGAAAGAAAGAAAGAAAGAAAGAAAGAAAGAAAGAAAGAAAGAGGAAAGAAGAAGAAAGAAAGAAGAAAGAAAGAAAGAAGAATGAAAGACAGACGAGAGAAAGAAAGACTAGAGAAAGAAAGAAGAAAAAATTAAAAAGAAAGAAAGAAAGAAGAAAGAAAGAAAGTAGAAAGAAAGAAAGAAGAAAGAAGAAACAAAGAAAAAATAAGAAAGAAAGATTGAAGAAAAAAAGAAAGAAGGAAGAAAGAAGAAAGAAAGAAAGAAGAAAGAAAGATAGAAGAAAGAAAGAAGAAATAAAGACGAAAGAAAGAAAGACAAGAGAAAGGAAGATGAGAGATAGAAAGACGAGAGAAAGAAATACGAGAGAAAGAAAGAAGAAAGAAATTAGAAAGAAAGAAAGAAAGAAGAAAGAAAGAAAAAAGAATGAAAGAATGAAGAAAGAAAGAAAGAAGACAGAAAGAAGAAAGAAAGAAAGAAAGAAGGAAGAAAGAAAGAAGAAAGAGAGAAGAAAGAACGAAAGAAGAACGAAAAAGAAAGAAAGAAAGAAGAAAGAAAGAAGAAAGAAAGAAGAAAGAAAGAAGAAAGAAAGAAAGAAAGAAGAAAGAAAGAAGAAAGAAGAAAAGAAAGAAAGAAAGAAAGAAAGAAAGAAAGAAAGAAAGAAAGAAAGAAAGAAAGAAAGAAAGAAAGAAAGAAAGAAAGAAAGAAAGGGAGAAAGAAAGAAAGAAAGAAAGAAAGAAGAAATAAAGAAGAAAGAAAGAAGAAAGAAAGAAAGATGAAAGAAAGAAAGACGAAAGAAAGAAAGACAAAATAAAGACGAAAGAAAGAAAGACGAGACAAAGAAAGACGAGAGAAAGAATGCCGAAAGAAAGAAAGAAGAAAGAAAGACGAGAGAAAGGAAGACGAGAGAAAGAATGACGAGAGAAAGAAAGAAGAAAGAAATTAGAAAGAAAGAAAGAAAGAAGAAAGAAATAAGAAAGAAAGAAAGAAGAAAGAAGAAAGAAAGAAGAAAGAAAGAAGAATGAAAGAATGAAGAAAGAAAGAAAGAAGACAGAAAGAAGAAAGAAAGAAAGAAAGAAGGAAGAAAGAATGAAGAAAGAGAGAAGAAAGAAGGAAAGAAGAACGAAAAAGAAAGAAAGAAAGAAGGGAGAAAGAAGAAAGAAAGAAGAAAGAAAGAAGAAAGAAAGAAAGAAGAAAGAAAGAAGAAAGAAAGAAGAAAGAAAGACGAAAGAAAGAAAGACGAGAGAAAGAAAGACGAGAGAAAGAAAGTCGAGAGAAAGAAAGACGAGAGAAAGAAAGAAGAAAGAAAGAAAGAAGAAAGAAAGAAGAAAGAAAGAAAGAAGAAAGAAAGAAGAAAGAAAGAAAGAAGAAAGAAAGAAGAAAGAAAGAAGAAAGAAAGAAGAAAGAAAGAAGAAAGAAGAAAGAAAAAAAGAAGAAAGAAAGACGAAAGAAAGAAAGACGACAGAAAGAAAGACGAGAGAAAGAAAAACTAGAGAGAGAAAGAAGAAATAAATTAGAAAGAAAGAAAGAAAGAAAGAAAGAAAGAAAGTAGAAAGAAAGAAGAAAGAAAGAAAGAAAGAAAGAAGAAAGAAAGAAGAAAGAAAGAAGAAAGAATGAAAAAGAAAGAAGAGAGAAAGAAAGAAAGAAGAAAGAAAGAAGAAAGAATGAAAATTAAAGAAGAAAGAAAGAAAGAAGAAAGAAAGAAAGAAGAAAGAATGAAAAAGAAAGAAGAAAGAAAGAAGAAAGAAACAAAGAGCAAAGAAAGAAGAAAGAAAGAATAAAGAAAGAAAGCAGAAAGAAGGAAGAAAAAAGAAAGAAAGAAGAAAGAAAGAAAGAAAAAGAAGAAAGAAAGTAAAAAAAATAAAGAAGAAAGAAAAACAAAGAAAGAAGAAAGGAAGAAAGAAGAAAGAAAGAAAGAAGAAAGAGAGATGAAAGAAAGAAGAGAGAAAGAAGTAAGGAAGAAAGAAGAAAGAAAGAAAGAAGAAAAAAAAGAAGAAAAACAGAAAGAAAGAAGAAAGGAAGAAAGAAGAAAGAAGAAAGAAATAAGAAATAAATAAAGAAGAAAGAAAGAATGAAGAAAGAAAGAAGAAAGAAGGAAAGAAGAAAGAAAAAAGAAAGAACGAAGAAAGAAAGAAAGAAGGAAGAAAGAAAGAAGAATGAAAGAAAGAAGAAAGAAAGAAAGAAACAAGAAAGAAAGAAAGACGAGAGAAAGGAAGAAGAAAGAAATTAGAAAGAAAGAAAGAAAGAAAGAAGAATGAAAGAAAGAAGAAAGAAAGAAGAAAGAAGAAATAAAGAAGAAAGAAAGAAAGAAGAAATAAGAAAGAAAGAATAAAGAAAGGAAGAAGAAAGAAAGAATGAAGAAAGAAAGAAAGAAGAAAGAAAGAAGAAAGAGAGAAAGAAAGAAGAAAGAAAGAAAGAAGAAAGAAAGAAAGAAGAAAGAAAGAAGAAGGAAAGAAAGAAAGAAGAAAGAAATAAGAAAGAAGAAAGAAAGAAGAAAGAAAGAAGAAAGAAAGAAGAAAGAACGTATGAAGAACGAAAGAAGAAAGAAAGAAAGAAGAAAGAAAGAAGAAAGAAAGAAGAAAGAAAGAAAGAAAGAAAGAAAGAATAAAGAAAGAAAGAAAGAAAGAAAGAAAGAAAGAAAGAAAGAAAGAGGAAAGAAGAAGAAAGAAAGAAGAAAGAAAGAAAGAAGAATGAAAGACAGACGAGAGAAAGAAAGACTAGAGAAAGAAAGAAGAAAAAATTAAAAAGAAAGAAAGAAAGAAGAAAGAAAGAAAGTAGAAAGAAAGAAAGAAGAAAGAAGAAACAAAGAAAAAATAAGAAAGAAAGATTGAAGAAAAAAAGAAAGAAGGAAGAAAGAAGAAAGAAAGAAAGAAGAAAGAAAGATAGAAGAAAGAAAGAAGAAATAAAGACGAAAGAAAGAAAGACAAGAGAAAGGAAGATGAGAGATAGAAAGACGAGAGAAAGAAATACGAGAGAAAGAAAGAAGAAAGAAATTAGAAAGAAAGAAAGAAAGAAGAAAGAAAGAAAAAAGAATGAAAGAATGAAGAAAGAAAGAAAGAAGACAGAAAGAAGAAAGAAAGAAAGAAAGAAGGAAGAAAGAAAGAAGAAAGAGAGAAGAAAGAACGAAAGAAGAACGAAAAAGAAAGAAAGAAAGAAGAAAGAAAGAAGAAAGAAAGAAGAAAGAAAGAAGAAAGAAAGAAAGAAAGAAGAAAGAAAGAAGAAAGAAGAAAAGAAAGAAAGAAAGAAAGAAAGAAAGAAAGAAAGAAAGAAAGAAAGAAAGAAAGAAAGAAAGAAAGAAAGAAAGAAAGGGAGAAAGAAAGAAAGAAAGAAAGAAAGAAGAAATAAAGAAGAAAGAAAGAAGAAAGAAAGAAAGATGAAAGAAAGAAAGACGAAAGAAAGAAAGACAAAATAAAGACGAAAGAAAGAAAGACGAGACAAAGAAAGACGAGAGAAAGAATGCCGAAAGAAAGAAAGAAGAAAGAAAGACGAGAGAAAGGAAGACGAGAGAAAGAATGACGAGAGAAAGAAAGAAGAAAGAAATTAGAAAGAAAGAAAGAAAGAAGAAAGAAATAAGAAAGAAAGAAAGAAGAAAGAAGAAAGAAAGAAGAAAGAAAGAAGAATGAAAGAATGAAGAAAGAAAGAAAGAAGACAGAAAGAAGAAAGAAAGAAAGAAAGAAGGAAGAAAGAATGAAGAAAGAGAGAAGAAAGAAGGAAAGAAGAACGAAAAAGAAAGAAAGAAAGAAGGGAGAAAGAAGAAAGAAAGAAGAAAGAAAGAAGAAAGAAAGAAAGAAGAAAGAAAGAAGAAAGAAAGAAGAAAGAAAGACGAAAGAAAGAAAGACGAGAGAAAGAAAGACGAGAGAAAGAAAGTCGAGAGAAAGAAAGACGAGAGAAAGAAAGAAGAAAGAAAGAAAGAAGAAAGAAAGAAGAAAGAAAGAAAGAAGAAAGAAAGAAGAAAGAAAGAAAGAAGAAAGAAAGAAGAAAGAAAGAAGAAAGAAAGAAGAAAGAAAGAAGAAAGAAGAAAGAAAAAAAGAAGAAAGAAAGACGAAAGAAAGAAAGACGACAGAAAGAAAGACGAGAGAAAGAAAAACTAGAGAGAGAAAGAAGAAATAAATTAGAAAGAAAGAAAGAAAGAAAGAAAGAAAGAAAGTAGAAAGAAAGAAGAAAGAAAGAAAGAAAGAAAGAAGAAAGAAAGAAGAAAGAAAGAAGAAAGAATGAAAAAGAAAGAAGAGAGAAAGAAAGAAAGAAGAAAGAAAGAAGAAAGAAAGAAGAAAGAATGAAAATTAAAGAAGAAAGAAAGAAAGAAGAAAGAAAGAAAGAAGAAAGAATGAAAAAGAAAGAAGAAAGAAAGAAGAAAGAAACAAAGAGCAAAGAAAGAAGAAAGAAAGAATAAAGAAAGAAAGCAGAAAGAAGGAAGAAAAAAGAAAGAAAGAAGAAAGAAAGAAAGAAAAAGAAGAAAGAAAGTAAAAAAAATAAAGAAGAAAGAAAAACAAAGAAAGAAGAAAGGAAGAAAGAAGAAAGAAAGAAAGAAGAAAGAGAGATGAAAGAAAGAAGAGAGAAAGAAGTAAGGAAGAAAGAAGAAAGAAAGAAAGAAGAAAAAAAAGAAGAAAAACAGAAAGAAAGAAGAAAGGAAGAAAGAAGAAAGAAGAAAGAAATAAGAAATAAATAAAGAAGAAAGAAAGAATGAAGAAAGAAAGAAGAAAGAAGGAAAGAAGAAAGAAAAAAGAAAGAACGAAGAAAGAAAGAAAGAAGGAAGAAAGAAAGAAGAATGAAAGAAAGAAGAAAGAAAGAAAGAAACAAGAAAGAAAGAAAGACGAGAGAAAGGAAGAAGAAAGAAATTAGAAAGAAAGAAAGAAAGAAAGAAGAATGAAAGAAAGAAGAAAGAAAGAAGAAAGAAGAAATAAAGAAGAAAGAAAGAAAGAAGAAATAAGAAAGAAAGAATAAAGAAAGGAAGAAGAAAGAAAGAATGAAGAAAGAAAGAAAGAAGAAAGAAAGAAGAAAGAGAGAAAGAAAGAAGAAAGAAAGAAAGAAGAAAGAAAGAAAGAAGAAAGAAAGAAGAAGGAAAGAAAGAAAGAAGAAAGAAATAAGAAAGAAGAAAGAAAGAAGAAAGAAAGAAGAAAGAAAGAAGAAAGAACGTATGAAGAACGAAAGAAGAAAGAAAGAAAGAAGAAAGAAAGAAGAAAGAAAGAAGAAAGAAAGAAAGAAAGAAAGAAAGAAAGAAAGAATAAAGAAAGAAAGAAAGAAAGAAAGAAAGAAAGAATGAAAGAAAGAGGAAAGAAGAAGAAAGAAAGAAGAAAGAAAGAAAGAAGAATGAAAGAAAGACGAGAGAAAGAAAGACTAGAGAAAGAAAGAAGAAAAAATTAAAAAGAAAGAAAGAAAGAAGAAAGAAAGAAAGTAGAAAGAAAGAAAGAAGAAAGAAGAAACAAAGAAAAAATAAGAAAGAAAGATTGAAGAAAAAAAGAAAGAAGGAAGAAAGAAGAAAGAAAGAAAGAAGAAAGAAAGATAGAAGAAAGAAAGAAGAAATAAAGACGAAAGAAAGAAAGACAAGAGAAAGGAAGATGAGAGATAGAAAGACGAGAGAAAGAAATACGAGAGAAAGAAAGAAGAAAGAATGAAAGAAGAAAGAAAGAAGAAAGAAAGAAAAAGAAAGAAAGAAAGAAGAAAGAAAGAAAGAAAGAGGAAAAAAAGAAGAAAGAAAGAAGAAAGAATGAAAAAGAAAGAAGAAAGAAAGAAAGAAGAAAGAAAGAAAGAAAGAAGAAAGAAAGAAAGAAGAAAGAAAGGAAGAAGAAAGAAAGAAAGAAGAAAGAAAGAAGAGAGAAAGAAAGAAGAAAGAATAAAGAAAGTAGAAAAAAATAAAGAAGAAAGAAAGAAAGAGGAAAGGAAGAAAGAAAAAAGAAAGAAAGAAGAAAGAAAGAAGAAAGAAAAAGAAAGAAAGAAGAATGTAAGAAAGAAGAAAAAAGAAGAAATAAGAAAGAAAGAAGAAAGAAAGAAAGAAGAAAGAAGAAAGAAAGAAGAAAGAAAAAAAGAAGAAAGAAAGAAGAAAGAAAGAAAGAAGAAAGAAGAAAGAAAGAAGAAAGAAAGAAAGAAGGAAAGAATGAAGAAAGAAAGAAAGAAGAAAGAAAGAAGAAAGAAAGAAAGAAGAAAGAAAGAAGAAAGAAAGAAGAAAGAATGAAAAAAAAGAAGAAAGAAAGAAGAAAGAAAGAAAGAAGAAAGAAAGAAGAAAGAAAGAAAGAAGAAAGAAAGAAGAAAGAATGAAAAAGAAAGAAGAAAGAAAGAAGAAAGAAAGAAGAAAGAATAGACATAGAAAGAAGAAAGAAAGAAAGAGAGAAGAAAGAATGAAGAAAGAAAGAAGAAAGAATGAAAAAAAGAAGAAAGAAAGAAGAAAGAAAGAAGAAAGACTGAAAAAGAAAGAAGAAAGAAAGAAAGAAGAAAGAAAGAGAGAAGAAAGAAGAGAGAAAGAAGAAAGAAAGAAAGAAGAAAGAAAGAAAGAAGAAAGAAAGACAGAAGAAAGAAAGAAGAAAGAAAGAAGAAAGAAAGAAGAAAGAAAGAAAGAATAAAGAGAGAAGGAAGAAAGAAATAAAGAAGAAAGAAAAAAGAAAGAAGAAAGAAAGAAGAAAGAAAGAAAAAGAAAGCAGAAAGAAAGGAAAAGAAAGAAAAGAAGAAAGAAAGAAAAAAAGAAGAAAGAAATAAAAAAGAAAGAAAGAATAAGGTAGAAAGAAGAAAGAAAGAAGAAAGAAAGAAAGAAGAAAGAAGAAAGAAGAAAGAAAGAATGAAGAAAGAAGAAAGAAAAAAGAAATAAAGAAGAAGAAAGAAAGAAGGAAAGAAAGAAAGAAGAAAAAAAGAAGAAAAACAGAAAGAAAGAAGAAAGAAAGAAAGAAGAAGAGGAAAGAAAGAAAAAGAAAGAAGAACGAAAGAAACAAGAAAGAAAGAAGAAAGAAGAAAGAAGAAAGAAAAATAAAGAAAGAAGAAAGAAAGAAGAAAGAAAGAAAGAAGAAAGAAAGAAAGAAGAAAGAAAGAAATACGAGAGCAAGGAAGACGAGAGAAAGAAAGACGAGAGAAAGAAAGACGAGAGAAGAAAGAAGAAGAAAAGAAAGAGAACGAAAGAATGAAGAAAGAAAGAAAGAAAGAACAAAGAAAGAAGAATGAAAGAATAAAGAAAGAAAGAAGAAAGAAAGAAAGAAGAAAGAAAGAAGAAAAAAGAAAGAAGAAAGAAAGAAGAGTGAAAGAAGAAAGAAAGAAGAAAGTAAGAAGAAATAAAGAAAGAAGAAAGAAAAAGAAAGAACGAAAGAAAGATGAAAGAAGACGAAAGAAGGACGAAAGAAAGAAGAAAGAAAAAAGAAAGAAAGAAAGACGAAAGAAAGACGAAAGAAAGAAAGAAAGAAAGAAAGAAAGAAAGAAAGAAAGAAAGAAAGAAAGAAAGAAAGAAAGAAAGAAAGAAAGAAAGAAAGAAAGAAAGAAGAAAGAAAGAAGAAATAAGAAGAAAGAAAGAAGAAAGAAAAAAGAAAGAAAGAAGAAAGAAAGAAGAAAGAAAGAAGAAAGAAAGAAGAAAGAAAGAGGAAAGAAAGAAGAAAGAATGAAAAAGAAAGAAGAAAGAAGAAAGAAGAAAGAAAGAAAGAAAAAAGAAGAAAGAAGAAGAAAGAAGAAAGAAAGAAGAAAGAAAGAAGAAGGAAAGAAAGAAGAAAGAAAGAAAGAATAAGATTGAAAGAAGAAAGAAAGAAAGAGAAAGAAAGAAAGAAAGAAGAAAGAAAGAAAGAAAAAGAACAAGAAAGAAAGAAAGAAGAAAGAAAGAAAGAAGAAAGAAAAGGAAAAAGAAAGAAAGAAGAAAGAAAGAAAGAGAAAGAAAGAAGAAAGAAAGAAGAAGAAAGAAGAATGAAAGAAATAAGAAAAAAAGAAGAAAAAAAGAAAGAAAGAAGAACGAAAGAGAACGAAAGAAGAAGAAATAAGAAGAAAGAAAGAAGAAAGAAAGAAGAAAGAAAAAGAAAGGAAGATGAGAGAAAGAAAGAAGAAGAAAGAGAAATAAGAAAGAAGAAGAAGAAAGAAAGAAGAAAGAAAGAAAGAAGAAAGAAAGAAAGACGAGAGAAAGAAAGACGAGAGAAAGAAAAAGAAAGAAATTAGAAAGAAAGAATGAAACAAAGAAGAAAGAAAGAAAGAAGAAAGAAAGAAAGAAGAAGGAAGAAAGAAAGAAGAAGAAAGAAAGAAGAATGAAAGAATGAAGAAGAAAGAAAGAAGAAAGAAAGAAGAAAGGAAGAAAGAGAAGAAGGAAGAAACAAAGAAGAAAGATAGAAAGAAGAAAGAAAGAAAGAAGAAAGAAGAAAGAAACAAAGAAAGAAAGAAAGAAAGAAAGAAAGAAGAAAGAAAGAAGAATAAAGAAGAATGAAAGAAGAAAGAAAGAAAGAAGAAGAAAGAAGAAGAAAGAAAGAAAAAGAAAGAAGAAGCAAGAAAGAAGAAAGAAAGAAAGAAGAAAGAAAGAAAGAAAAAGAAAGAAAGAAGAAAGGAAGAAAAGAAGAAAGAAAGAAAGAAGAATGAAGGAAAGAAGAAAGAAAAAAGAAGGAAAGAAGAAAGAAGAAAGAAAGAAGAAAGAAAGAAGAAAGAAAGAAAGAAGAAAGAAAGAAAGAAGAAGAAAGAAAGAAAGAAAGAAGAAAGAAAGAAGACAGAGAAAGGAAGACGAGAGAAAGAAAGACGAGAGAAAGAAAGAGAAAGAAATTAGAAAGAAAGAAAGAAAGAAGAAGAAAGAAAGAAAGAAGAAAGAAGAAAGAAAGAAAGAAAGAAAGAAGAGAGAAAGAAAGAAGAAAGAAAGAAGAAAGAAAGAAGAAGGAAAGAAAGAAAGAAGAAAGAAAGAAGAAGAAAGAGGAAGAAAAAAGAAGAAAGAGAAGAAAGAGGAAATAAAGAAGAAAGAAAGAGAAAGAAAGAGGAAAGAAAGAAAGAAAGAAGAAAGAAGAAAGAAAGAAAGAAAGAAAGAAAGAAAGAAAGAAAGAAAGAAAGAAAGAAAGAAAGAAAGAAGAAAGAAAGAAAGAAGAAAGAAAGAAGAAAGAAAGAAGAAAGAAGAAAGACGAGAGAATAAAGAAGAAAGAAATTAAAAAGAAAGAAAGAAAGAAAGAAGAAGAAAGAAAGAAGAAAGAAAGAAAGAAGAAAGAAGAAACAAAGAAGTATTAAGAAAGAAAGAATGAGAAAAAATAAAGAAGAAAGAAAGAAAGAAGAAAGAAATAAGAAATAAAGGAAGAAGAAAGTAAGAAAGAAGAAAGAAGAAAGAAGAGAGAAAGAATGAAGAAAGAAGAAAGAAAGAAACGAGAAAGAAAGAAGAAACAGAAAAGAAGAAGAAAGAAAGAAGAAAGAATGAAAAAGAAAGAAGAAAGTAAGAAGAAAGAGAGAAAGAAGAAAGAAGAGAGAAAGAAGAAAGAAAGAAGAAAGAAAGAAGAATGAATGAAAGAAGAAAAAAAGAAGAAAAAAAGAAAGAAAGAAAGAAGAAAGAAGATGAAAGAAGAAAGAAATAAAGAAGAAAGAAAGAAAGAAGAAAGAAAAAAAAAGAAAAAAGAAAGGAAGATGAAAGAAAGAAAGAAAGAAGAAAGAAAGAAGAAAGAAAGAAGAAAGAAAGAAAGAAGAGAGAAAGAAAGAAGAAAGAAAGAGAAAGAAAGAAGAAGGAAAGAAAGAAAGAAGAAAGAAAGAAGAAAGAAAGAGGAAAGAAAAAAGAAAGAAAGAAGAAAGAAAGAGGAAATAAAGAAGAAAGAAAGAAGAAAGAAAGAGGAAAGAAAGAAAGAAAGAAAGAAAGAAAGAAAGAAAGAAAGAAAGAAAGAAAGAAGAAAGAAAGAAAGAAAGAAAGAAAGAAGAAAGAAAGAAAGAAGAAAGAAAGAAGAAAGAAAGAAGAAAGAAGAAAGACGAGAGAAATAAAGAAGAAAGAAATTAAAAGAAAGAAAGAAAGAAAGAAGAAAGAAAGAAAAGAAAGAAAGAAAGAAGAAAGAAGAAACAAAGAAGTATTAAGAAAGAAAGAATGAAGAAAAAATAAAGAAGAAAGAAAGAAAGAAGAAAGAAATAAGAAATAAAGGAAGAAGAAAGTAAGAAAGAAGAAAGAAAGAAAGAAGAGAGAAAGAATGAAGAAAGAAGAAAGAAAGAACGAGAAAGAAAGAAGAAACAGAAAAAGAAGAAAGAAAGAAAGAAGAAAGAATGAAAAAGAAAGAAGAAAGTAAGAAGAAAGAGAGAAAGAAGAAAGAAGAGAGAAAGAAGAAAGAAGAAGAAAGAAAGAAGAATGAATGAAAGAAGAAAAAAGAAGAAAAAAGAAAGAAAGAAAGAAGAAAGAAGAATGAAAGAAGAAAGAAATAAAGAAGAAAGAAAGAAAGAAGAAAGAAAGAAAAAAGAAAAAAGAAAGGAAGATGAAAGAAAGAAAGAAAGAAGAAGAAAGAAGAAAGAAAGGAAGAAGAAAGAAAGAAGAAACAGAGAAAGAAGAAAGAAAGAAAGAAGAAAGAAAGAAGAAGAAAGACGAAAGAAAGAAAGACGAGAGAAAGAAGGACGAGAGAAAGAAAGACGAGAGAAAGATAGACGAAAGAAAGAAAGAAGAAAGAAAGAAAGAAAGAAGAAAGAAAGAAAGAAGAAAGAAAGACAGAAGAAAGAAAGAAAGAAGAAAGAAAAAAAGAAGAAAGAAAGAAGAAAGAATGAAAAAGAAAGAAGAAAGAAAGAAAGAAGAGAGAAAGAAGAAAGAAGAGAGAAAGAAGAAAGAAATAAAGAAGAAAGAAAGAAAGAAAGAAGAAAGAAGAAAGAAGAAAGAAAGACGAAAGAAAGAAGAATAAAGAAAGAAAGAAGAAAGAAAGAAAGAAGAAGAAAGAAAGAAGAAAGAAAGAAAGAAAGAAGAAAGAAAGAAAGAGGAAAGAAAGAAAGAAGAAAGAAAGAAAGAAAAAAGAAAGAAATAAGAAAGGAAGAAAGAAGAAAGAAAGAAGAAAGAAAAGAAAGAAGAAAGAAAGAAGAAAGAGACAAAGAAGAAAGAAAGAAGAAAGAAAGAGAAAGAAAGACGAAAGAAAGAAAGACGAGAGAAAGAATGACGAGAGAAAGAAAGACGAGAGAAAGAAAGATGAAAGAAAGAAGAAGAAAGAAGAAGAAAGAAAGACGAGAGAAAGAAAGACGAGAGAAAGAAAGACGAGAGAAAGAAAGACGAGAGAAAGAAAGAGGAAAGAAAGAGAGAAGAAAGAAAGAAGAAGAAAGAAAGAAGAAAGAAAGAAAGAGGAAAGAAGAAAGAAAGAAAGAAAGAAGAAAGAAAGAAGAAGAAAGAAGAAGAAAGAAAGAAAGAAAGAGAAAGAAAGAAGAAAGAAGAAGAAGAAAGAAGAAAGAAAGAAAGAAGAAAGAAGAAAGAAAGAAGAAAGAAATAAAGAAGAAAGAAAGAAGAAAGAAAGAAAGAAGAAGAAAGAAAGAAGAAAGAAAGAAGAAAGAAAGAACGTAAGAAAGAAGGAAGAAAGAAAGAAGAAAGAAAGAAGAAAGTACGAGAGAAGAAAGAAAGAAGAAAAAAAGTAGAAAGAAGAAAGAAAGAAAGAAGAAAGAAAGAAATAAAGACGAGAGAAAGGAAGACGAGAGATGTAAGACGAGAGAAAGAAGAAGAATGAAATTAGAACAAGAAGAAAGAAGAAGAAAGAAAGAAGAAAGAAAGAAGAAAGAAAGAAAGAGAAAGAAATAAGGAAAGAGAAAGAAAGAAAGAGTGAAGAAAGATGAAAAAAGAAAGAAGAAAGAAAGAAGAAAGAAGAAGAAAGAAAGAAAGAAAGAAAGAAGAAAGAATGAAAAAGAAAGGAAGATGAAAGAAAGAAAGAAGAAAGAAAGAAGAAAGAAAGAAGAAAGAAAGAAAGAAAGAGAGAAATAATAAATAAAGAAAGAATAAATAAAGAAAGAAGAAAGAAAGAAAGAAAGAACAAAGAAAGAAGAAAGAAAGAAAGAAAGAAGAAAGGAGAAAGAAAGAAAGAAGAAAGAAAGAGAAAGAAGGAAAGTAGAAAGAAAAAAGAAAGAAGAAAGAAAGAAAAGAAAGAAGAATGAAAGAAGAAAGAAGAAGAAGAAAGAAAGAAAGACAAAGAAAGAAAGACGAGAGAAAGAAAGACGAGAGAAAGAATACGAAAGAAAAAAGAATAAAGAAAAAGAAAGAAAGAAGAAAGAAAGACGAAAGAAAGAAAGACGAGAGAAAGAAAGACAGAGAAAGAAGGACGAGAGAAAAAGATGAGAGAAAGAAAGAAGAAAGAAAGAAAGAAGAAAGAAAGAAGAAAGAAAGAAAGAAGAAAGAAAGAAAGAAGAAAGAAAGAAAGAAGAAAGAAGAAAGAAGAAAGAAGGGAAGAAGGACGAAGAAGAAAGAAAGAAAGAAAAAGAAAGAAGAAAGAAAAAGAAAGAAATTTGAAAGAAAGAAAGAAAGAAAGAAAGAAAAAAAGAAAGAAAGAAAGAAAGAAAGAAAAAAAGAAAAAAAAAGAAAGAAGAAGAAATAAAGAAGAAAGAAGAAGAAAGAAGACGAAAGAAAGAAGAAAGAAAGAAGAAAGAAACAAAGAAAGAAGAAAGAAAGAAGACGAGAGAAAGAAGACGAGAGCAAGAAAGACGAGAGAAAGAAAGAACAAAGAAATTAGAAAGAAAGAAGAAAGAAGAAAGAAAGAAAGAAGAAAGAAAGAACAAAGAAAGAAAGAAGAAAGAAGAAAGAAACAAGAAAGAAAGAAAGAAGAATGAAAGATGAAGAAAGAAAGAAGAAAGAAAAAGAAAGAAAGAAGAAGAAAGAAAGAAGAAGAAAGAAGAAAGAAAGAAGAAAGAAAGAAGAAAGAAAGAAAGAAGAAAGAAGAAAGAAATAAAGAAGAAGATAGAAAGAAGAAAGAAAGAATAAAGAAAGAAAGAAGAAAGAAAGAAAGAAGAAAGAAAGAAGAATGAAAGAAGAAGAAAGAAGAAGAAAGAAGAAGAAAGAAAGAAAGAAGAAAGAAAGAAGAAAGAAGAGAGAAAGAAGAAAGAAAGAAAGAAGAAAGAAAGAAGAAGAAAGAAAGGAGAAAGAAAGAAAGAAAAAGAAGAAGAAAGAAAGAAGAAGAAAGATAGAAAGAAGAAAGAAAGAATAAAGAAAGAAAGAAGAAAGAAAGGAGAAAGAAAGAAAGAAAAGAAAGAAGAAAGAAAGAAAGAAGAAAGATAGAAAGAAGAAAGAAAGAAGAAGAAAGAAGAAAGAAAGAAGAAGAAAGAATGAAAGAAAGAAGTAAGAAAGAAAGAAGAAAGAAAAAAGAAAGAAAGAAGAAAGAAAGAAAGAAAGAAAGAAGAAAGAAAGAAAGAATAAATACAGAAAGAAAGAAGAAAGAAAGAAGAAAGAAAGAAGAAAGAAAGAAGAAAGAATGAAAAAGAAGAAAGAAAGAAGAAAGGAAGAAGCAAAGAATGAAAAAGAAAGAAGAAAGAAAGAAGAAAGAAAGAAAGAAGAGAGAAAGAAGGAAGAATGAGAAAATAGAAGAAAGAAGGAAAGAAAAAAGAAAGAAGAAGAAAGAATGAAAAAGAAAGAAGAAAGAAAGAAAGAAGAAAGAAAGACAGAAAAAAGAAAGGAGAAAGAAGAAGAAAGAAGAAAGAAAAAGAAAGAAGAAAGAAAGAAAGAAGAAAGAACGAAAGAAGAACGAAAGAAGAAGAAGAAGAAAGAAAAAGAAAGAAAAAGAAAGAAAGAAAAAGAAAGAAAGAAGAAGAAAGAAAGAAAGAAAGAAAGAAAGAAAGAAAGAAAGAAAGAAAGAAAAGAAGAAAGAAAGAAGAAAGGAAGAAAGAGAAAGAAGAAGAAAGAAAGAAAGAAAGAAGAAAGAAAGAAGAAAGAAAGAAGAAAGAAAGAAAGAAGAGAAAGAAAGACGAGAGAAAGAAAGACGAAGAAGAAAGACGAAAGAAGAAAGAAGAAAGAAAGAAAGAAAGAAGAAAGGAAGAAGAAGAAGAAAGAAAGAACAAAGGAAGAAAGAAGAAATAATAAAGAAGAAAGAAGAAATAAAGAGGAAAGAAAGAAAGAAGAAAGAAAGACAGAAGAAAGAAAGAAGAAAGAAGAAAGAAGAAAGACAGAAGAAAGAAAGAAGAAAGAAAGAAAGAAAAGAAAGACAGAAGAAAGTAAGAAGATAGAAAGAAAGAAGAAAGAACGAAGAAAGTAAGAAAGAAGGAAGAAAGAAGAAAGAAAGAAAGAAGATAGAAATAAAGAAGAAAGAAAGAAAGAAGAAAGAAAGAAGAAAGAAAGAAAGAAGAAAGAAGAAAGAAAGAAGAAAGAAAAAAAGAAAGAAAGAAGAATGAAAGAATGAAGAAAGAAAGAAAGAAGAAAGAAAGAAGAAAGAAAGAAAGAAGAAAGAAAGAAGAAGAAAGAAGAAAGAAAGAAGAAATAAAGAAGAAAGAATGAAGAAAGAAAGAAGAAAGAAAGAAGAAAGAAAGAAAGAAGAAAGAAAGAATGAAAGACGAAAAAAGAAAGACAAGAGAAAGAAAGACTAGAGAAAGAAAGAAGAAAGAAGAAGGAACGAAAGAAGAACGAAAGAAGAAGAAAGAAAGAAGAAAGAAAGAAGAAAGAAAGAAGAAAGAAAAAAGAAAGAAAGAAAGAAAAAAGAAGAGAAAGAAAGAAGAAAGAAAGAAAGAAAGAAAGAAAGAAGAAGGAATGAAGAAAGAAAGAAGAAAGAAAGAAGAAAGAAATAAAGAAAAAAAAAGAAAGAAGAAAGAAAGGAAGACGAAAGAAAGAAAGACGAGAGAAAGAAAGACTAGAGAAAGAAAGAAGAAAGAAATTAGAAAGAAAGAAAGAAGAAAGAAAGAAAAGAAAGAAAGAAGAAAGAAAGAAGAAAGAAAGATGAAAGAAAGAAGAAAAAGAAGAAAGAAAGAAGAAAGAAAGAAAGAAGAATGAAAGAAGAAAGAAAGAAGAAAGAAAGAAAGAAGAAAGAAAGAAGAAAGAAAGAAGAAAGAAAGGAGAAAGAAAGAAGAAAGAAAAAAGAAAGAAAGAAGAAAGAAAGAAAGAAGAAAGAAAGAAAGAAAGACGAGAGAAAGGAAGACGAGAGAAAGAAAGACTAGAGAAAGAAAGAAGAAAGAAATTAGAAAGAAAGAAAGAAGAAAGAAAGAAGAAAGAAAGAAAGAAAGAAGAAAGAAGAAAGAAATAAAGAAGAAAGATAGAAAGAAGAAAGAAAGAATAAAGAAAGAAAGAAGAAAGAAAGAAAGAAGAAAGAAAGAAGAATGAAAGAAGAAGAAAGAAGAAAGAAAGAAGAAGAAAGAAAGAAAGAAGAAAGAAAGAAGAAGAAAGAAGAGAGAAAGAAGAAAGAAAGAAAGAAGAAAGAAAGAAAGAAGAAAGAAAGGAGAAAGAAAGAAAGAAAAAGAAAGAAGAAAGAAAGAAAGAAGAAAGATAGAAAGAAGAAAGAAAGAATAAAGAAAGAAAGAAGAAAGAAAGGAGAAAGAAAGAAAGAAAAAGAAAGAAGAAGAAAGAAAGAAGAAAGATAGAAAGAAGAAAGAAAGAAGAAAGAAAGAAGAAAGAAAGAAAGAAGAAAGAATGAAAAGAAAGAAGTAAGAAAGAAAGAAGAAAGAAAAAAGAAAGAAAGAAGAAAGAAAGAAAGAAAGAAAGAAGAAGAAAGAAAGAATAAATACAGAAAGAAAGAAGAAAGAAAGAAGAAAGAAGAAGAAAGAAAGAAGAAAGAATGAAAAAGAAGAAAGAAAGAAGAAAGGAAGAAGAAAGAATGAAAAAGAAAGAAGAAAGAAAGAAGAAAGAAAGAAAGAAGAGAGAAAGAAGGAAGAATGAGAAATAGAAGAAGAAGGAAAAGAAAAAAGAAAGAAAGAAGAAAGAATGAAAAAGAAAGAAGAAAGAAAGAAAGAGAAGAAAGACAGAAAAAAGAAAGGAGAAAGAAGAAGAAAGAAAGAAAGAAAAAGAAAGAAGAAAGAAAGAAAGAAGAAAGAACGAAAGAAGAACGAAAGAAGAAAGAAAGAAGAAAGAAAAAAGAAAGAAAAAGAAAGAAGAAAAAAGAAAGAAAGAAGAAAGAAAGAAAGAAAGAAAGAAAGAAAGAAAGAAAGAAGAAAGAAAGAAAGAAGAAAGAAAGAAAGAAGAAAGGAAGAAAGAGGAAAGAAAGAGAAAGAAAGAAAGAAAGAGAAAGAAAGAAAGAAAGAAGAAAGAAAGAAGAAAGAAAGAAAGACGAGAGAAAGAAAGACGAGAGAAAGAAAGACGAAAGAAAGAAAGACGAAAGAAAGAAAGAAGAAAGAAAGAAAGAAAGAAGAAAGGAAGAAAGAAGAAAGAAAGAACAAAGGAAGAAAGAAGAAATAATAAAGAAGAAAGAAGAAATAAAGAGGAAAGAAAGAAAGAAGAAAGAAAGACAGAAGAAAGAAAGAAGAAAGAAGAGAAGAAAGACAGAGAAAGAAAGAAAGAACAAAGAAAGAAAGAAAAAAGAAGACAGAAGAAGTAAGAAGATAGAAAGAAGAAGAAAGAAAGAAGAAAGTAAGAAAGAAGGAAGAAAGAAGAAAGAAAGAAAGAAGATAGAAATAAAGAAGAAAGAAAGAAAGAAGAAAGAAAGAAGAAAGAAGAAAGAAGAAAGAAGAAAGAAAGAAGAAAGAAAAAAAGAAAGAAAGAAGAATGAAAGAATGAAGAAAGAAAGAAAGAAGAAAGAAGAAGAAAGAAAGAAAGAAGAAAGAAAGAAGAAAGAAAGAAGAAAGAAAGAAGAAATAAAGAAGAAAGAATGAAGAAAGAAAGAAGAAAGAAAGAAGAAAGAAAGAAAGAAGAAAGAAAGAATGAAGACGAAAAAAAGAAAGACAAGAGAAAGAAAGACTAGAGAAAGAAAGAAGAAGAAGAAGGAACGAAAGAAGAACGAAAGAAGAGAGAAAGAAAGAAGAAAGAAAGAAGAAGAAAGAAGAAAGAAAAAAGAAAGAAAGAAAGAAAAAAGAAGAAGAAAGAAAGAAAGAAAGAAAGAAGAAAGAAAGAAAGAAGAAGGAATGAAGAAAGAAAGAAGAAAGAAAGAAGAAAGAAATAAAGAAAAAAAAAGAAAGAAGAAAGAAAGGAAGACGAAAGAAAGAAAGACGAGAGAAAGAAGACTAGAGAAAGAAAGAAGAAAGAAATTAGAAAGAAAGAAAGAAGAAAGAAAGAAGAAAGAAAGAAAGAAGAAAGAAAGAAGAAAGAAAGATGAAAGAAAGAAGAAAAAGAAGAAAGAAAGAAGAAAGAAAGAAAGAAGAATGAAAGAAGAAAGAAAAGAAGAAAGAAAGAAAGAAGAAAGAAAGAAGAAAGAAAGAAGAAGAAAGGAGAAAGAAAGAAGAAAGAAAAAAGAAAGAAAGAAGAAAGAAAGAAAGAAGAAAGAAAGAAAGAAAGACGAGAGAAAGGAAGACGAGAGAAAGAAAGACGAGAGAAAGAAAGAAGAAAGAAATTAGAAAGAAAGAAAGAAAGAAAGAAGAAAGAAAGAAAGAAGAAAGAAAGAAGAAAGAAAGAAGAAGAAAGGAAGAAGAAAGAAAGAAAGAAAAAAGAATGAAGAAAGAAAGAAAAAAGAAAGAAAGAAAGAAAGAATAAAGAAAGAAAGAAGAAAGAAAGAAGAAAGAAAGAAAGAAGAAAGAAAGAAGAAAGAAAGAAGAAAGAAAGAAAGAAGAAAGAATAAAGAAAGAAGATAGAAAGAAAGAAGAAAGAAAGAAGAAAGAATGAAGAAAGAAAGAAGAAAGAAAGAAGAAAGAAAGAAAGAAAGAAAGAAGAAAGAAGAAAGAAAGAAAGAAGAAAGAATGAAAAAGAAAGAAGAAAGTAAGAAGAAAAAGAAGAAATAATGAAAAAGAAAGAAGAAAGAAAGAAAGAGCGAAGAAAGAAGAAAGAAAGAAGTAAGAATGAGAAAAAAGAAGAAAGAAGGAAAGAAAAAGAAGAAAGAATAAAGAATGATAAAGAAAGAAGAAGAAAGAAAGAAGAAAGAAAGAAAAAGAAAGTAGAAAGAAGAAGAAAGAAAGAAAGAAAAAGAAAGAAGAAAGAAAGAAAGAAGAAAGAAAGAAGAAAGAACGAAAGAAGAACGAAAGAAGAAAGAAAGAAAGAAAGAAAGAAAGAAAGAAAGAAAGAAAGAAAGAAAGAAGAAAGAAAGAAGAAATAAAGAAGAAAGAAAGAAGAAAGAAAGAAAAAAGAAAGAAAGACGAGAGAAAGAAGACGAGAGAAAGAAAGACGAGAGATAGAAAGACGAAAGAAAGAAAGAAGAATGAAAGAAAGAAAGAAGAACGAAAGACAGAAGAAAGAAAGAAGAAAGAAAGAAAGAAGAAAGAAAGAAAGGAGAAAAACAGAAGAAAGAAAGAAAGAACAAGAAGAAAGAAAAAGAAAGACAGAAGAAAGTAAGAAGAGAGAAAGAAAGAAGAAAGAAAGAAGAAAGAAAGAAAGAGAAAGAAAGAAGAAAGAAAGAAAGAAAGAAAGAAGAATGAAAGAATGAAGAAAGAAAGATAGAAGAAAGAAAGAAGAAAGAAAGAAAGACGAAAGAAAGAAAGAGAGAGAAAGAAAGACTAGAGAAAGAAAGAAGAAAGAAGAAGGAACGAAAGAAGAACGAAAGAAGAAAGAAGAAGAAGAAAGAAAGAAGAAAGAAAGAAGAAAGAAAGAAAGAAGAAAGAAAGAAGAAATAAAGAAGAAAGAAAGAAGAAAGAATGAAGAAAGAAAGAAGAAAGAAAGAAGAAAGAAAGAAAGAAGAAAGAAAGAAGACGAAGAAAGGAAGACGAAAGAAAGAAAGACGAGAGAAAGAAAGACTAGAGAAAGAAAGAAGAAAGAAATTAGAAAGAAAGAAAGAAAGAAAGAAGAAAGATAGAAAGAAGAAAGAAAGAAAGAAGAACAAAGAAGAAAGAAAGAAGAAAAAAGAAAGAAAGAAAGAAAGAAAGAAGAAAGATAGAAAGAAGAAAGAAAGAAGGAAGAAAGAAAGACGAGAGAAAGAAGACGAGAGAAAGAAAGAGGAGAGAAAAAGACGAGAGAAAGAAAGAAGAAAGAAGAAAGAAGAAAGAAAGAAGAAAGAAAGAAGAAGAAAGAAAGAAGAAAGAAAGAAGAAGGAAAGAAAGAAGGAGAAAGAAAGAAAGAAGAAAGAAAGAAGAAAGAAGAAAGAAGAAAGAAAGAAGAAAGAAAGAAGAAAGAAAGAAAGAAGAAAGAAAGAAGAAAGAAAGAAAGAAGAAAGAAATAAAGAAAGAAGAAAGAAAGAAGAAAGAAAGAAAGAAAGAAAAAAAGAAAGAAAGAAGAAAGAAAGAAAGAAGAAACAAAGAAAGAAGAAAGAAAGAAAAAAGAAAAAAAAAGAAAGAAAGAGAAAAAAAGAAGAAAGAAAGAAGAAAGAAAGACGAAAGATGGAAGAAAGAAGAAGAAAGAAGAAGAGAAAGAAAGAAGAAAGAATGAAGAAAGAAAGAAGAAAGAAAGAAGAAGAAAGAAATAAAGAAAGAAGAAAGAAAGAAGAAAGAAAGAAAGAAAGAAAGAAAGAAAGAAAGAAAGAAAGAAAGAAAGAAAGAAAGAAAGAAAGAAAAAAGAAAAAAAAGAAAGAAAGAAGAAAAAAAGAGGAAAGAAAGAAGAAAGAAAGACGAAAGAAGGAAGAAGAAAGAAGAAAGAAAGAAAGAAGAAGAAGAAGAAAGAATGAAGAAAGAAAGAAGAAAGAAAGAAGAAAGAAAGAAAGAAGAAGAAAGAAAGACCAAAGAAAGGAAGACGAAAGAAAGAAAGACGAGAGAAAGAAAGACTAGAGAAAGAAAGAAGAAAGAAATTAGAAAGAAAGAAAGAAAGAAAGAAGAAGAAAGAAAGAAGAAAGAAAGAAAGAAGAAAGAAGAAACAAGAAGAAAGAAAGAAGAAAAAAGAAAGAAGAAATTAAGAAGAAGAAAGATAGAAAGAAGAAAGAAAGAAGGAAGAAAGAAGAAGAAAGAAAGACGAAAGAAAGAAAGACGAGAGAAAGAAAGACGAGAGAATAAAGACGAAAGAAAAAAAGAAGAAAGAAAAAAGAAAGAAAGAAGAAAGAAAGAAAGAAAGAGGAGAGAAAAAAGACGAGAGAAAGAAAGAAGAAAGAAAGAAAGAAGAAAGAAAGAAGAAAGAAAGAAAGAATAAAGAAAGAAGAAAGAAAGAAAGAAGAAGGAAAGAAAGAAAGGAGAAGAAAGAAAGAAGAAAGAAAGAAGAAAGAAAGAAAGAAGAAAGAAAGAAGAAAGAAAGAAAGAAGAAAGAAAGAAAGAAGGAAAGAAAGAAAGAAAGAAAGAAAGAAAGAAAGAAAGAAAGAAAGAAAGAAAAAATAAAAGAAGAAGAAAGAAGAAATAAAGAAGAAAGAAAGAAGAAAGAAAGACGAAAGAAAGAAGAAAGAAATTAGAAAGAAAGAAAGAAAGAAGAAAGAAAGAAAGAAGAAAGAAAGAAGAAAGAAAGAAAGAAGAAATAAGAAGAAAGAAGATAGAAAGAGAGAAGAATGAAAGAATGAAGAAAGAAAGAAGAAGAAAGAAAGAAGGAAGAAAGAAAGAAGAAGAAAGAAGAAAGAAGGAAAGAAGAAAGAAGAAAGAAAGAAAGAAGAAGATAGAAAGAAGAAAGAAAGAAGAAGAAAGAAAGAAGAATGAAAGAAAGAAGAAAGAAGGAAGAAAGAAAGAAGAAGAAAGATGAAAGAAGAAGAAAAGAAAGAAGAGAAAGAAAGAAGAAAGAAAGAAGAAGAAAGAAAGAAAGAAAGAAGAAAGAAAGAAAGAAAGAAAGAAGAAAGAAAGAAGAAAGAACGAAAGAAGGATGAAAGAAGAAATAAGAAAGAAGAAAGAAAGAAGAAAGAAAAAGAAAAAAAGAAGAAAGAAAGAAAGAAAGAAGAAAGAAAGAAAGAAAGAAAGAAAGAAAGAAAGAAAGAAAGAAAGAAAGAAAGAAAAAAGAAAAAAAAAGAAGAAAGAAGAAAAAAAGAAGAAAGAAAGAAGAAAGAAAGACGAAGAAGGAAGAAAGAAAGAAGAAAGAAAGAAAGAAAGAAGAAAGAAAGAAAGACGAGAGAAAGGAAGAAGAGAGCAAGAAAGACGAGAGAAAGAAAGAACAAAGAAATTAGAAAGAAACAAAGAAAGAAGAAAGAAAGAAAGAAGAAAGAAAGAAGAAAGAAAGAAAGAAGAAAGAAAGAAGAATGAAAGAATGAAGAAAGAAAGAAGAAAGAAAGAAAGAAAGAAAGAAAGAAGGAAGAAAGAAAGAAGAAAGAAAGAAGAAAGAAAGAAGAAGAAAGAAAGAAGAAAGAAGAAAGAAAGAAAGAAGAAAGAAAGAAGAAACAAAGAAGAAAGAAGACGAAAGAAAGAATGACGACAGAAAGAAAGACGAGAGAAAGAAAAAGTAGAGAATGAAAGAAGAAGAAATTAGAAAGAAAGAAAGAAAGAAAGAAGAAAGAAAGAAGAATGAAAAAGAAAGAAGAAAGAAAGAAAGAAGAAAGAAAGAAGAAAGAAAGAAGAAAGAATGAAAAGAAAGAAGAAAGAAAGAAAGAAGAAAGAAAGAAAGAAGAAAGAAAGAAAGAAGAAAGAAGAGAGAAAGAAGAAAGAAAGAAAGAAAGAAGAAAGAAAGAAGAAGAAGAAAGAAAGAAGAAAGAAAGAAGAAAGAAACAAAGAAGAAAGTAAGAAGAAAGAAAGTAGAAAGAAAGAAAGAATAAAGAAAGAAGCAGAAAGAAGAAAGAATAAGGAAAGAAAGAAGAAAGAAAGAAAGAAAGAAGAAAGAAAGAAAGAAGAAAGAAGAAAGAAAGAAAGAAGAAAGAAAGAAAGAAGAAAGAAGAAAGAATGAAAAAGAAAGAAGTAAGAAAGAAAGAAGAAAGAAAAAGAAATAAAGAAGAAAGAAAGAAAGAAAGAAGAAAGAAAGTAAGAATAAATAAAGAAAGAATGAAAGAAGAAAGAAAGAAGAAAGAAAGAAGAAAGAATGAAAAAGAAAGAAGAAAGAAAGAAGAAAGAAAGAAGAAAGAATGAAAAATAAAGAAGAAAGAAAGAAAGAGTGAAGAATGAAGAAAGAAAGAAGTAAGAATGAGAAAATAGAAGAAAGAAGGAAAGAAAAAAGAAAGAAAGAAGAAAGAATGAAAAGAAAGAAGAAAGAAAGAAAGAAGAAAGAAAGAAAAAGAAAGGAGAAAGAAGAAGAAAGAAAGAAAGAAAAAGAAAGAAGAAAGAAAGAAAGAAGAAAGAAAGAAGAAAGAACGAAAGAAGAACGAAAGAAGAAGAAAGAAGAAAGAAAGAAGAAAGAAAAAAGAAAGAAAGAAAAAAGAAAGAAAGAAGAAAGAAAGAAAGAAAGAAAGAAAGAAAGAGAGAAAGAAAGAAAGAAAGAAAGAAAGATGAAAGAAGAAAGAAGAAAGGAAGAAAGAAAGAAAGAAGAAAGGAAGAAAGAGGAAAGAAAGAAGAAAGAAAGAAAGAAGAAGAAAGAAAGAAGAAGAAAGAAAGAAGAAGGAAGACGAGAGGAAGAAAGACGAGAGAAAGAAAGATGAAAGAAAGAAAGAAAGAAGAAGAAAGAAAGAAGAAGAAAGGAAGAAAGAAGAAAGAAAGAACAAGGAAGAAAGAAGAAATAAATAAAGAAGAAAGAAGAAATAAAGAGGAAAGAAAGAAAGAAGAAAGAAAGACAGAAGAAAGAAAGAAGAAAGGAAGAAAGAAGAAAGAAAGAAAGAAGAAAAACAGAAGAAAGAAAGAAAGAACAAAGAAAGAAAGAAAAAAAAAGACAGAAGAAAGTAAGAAGAGAGAAAGAAAGAAGAAAGAAAGAAGAAAGAAAGAAAGAAGGAAGAAAGAAGAAAGAAAGAAAGAAGATAGAAAGAAAGAAAGAAAGAAAGAAGAAAGAAAGAAGAAAGAAAGAAAGAAGAAAGAAGAAAGAAAGAAGAAAGAACGAAAGAAAGAAGAAGAAAGAAGAAGAAAGAAAGAAGAAAGAAAGAAGAAAGAAAGAAAGAAAGAAGAAATAAAGAAGAAATAAAGTAGAAAGAAAGAAGAAGAATGAAGAAAGAAAGAAGAAGAAAGAAGAAAGAAAGAAAGAAGAAAGAAAGAAAGAAGAAAGAAAGAAAGACGAAAGAAAGAAAGACGAGAGAAAGAAAGACTAGAGAAAGAAAGAAGAGAGAAGAAGGAACGAAGAAGAACGAAAGAAGAAAGAAAGAAGAAAGAAAGAGGAAAGAAAGAAGAAAGAAAAAAGAAAGAAAGAAAGAAAGAAGAAGAAAGAAAGAAGAAATAAAGAAGAAAGAACGAAGAAAGAATGAAGAAAGAAAGAAGAAAGAAAGAAGAAGAAAGAAGAAGAAAGAAAGAAAGACGAAAGAAAGAAGAAAGAAAGAAAGAAAGACGAGAGAAAGAAAGACTAGAGAAAGAAAGAAGAAAGAAATTAGAAAGAGAGAAAGAAAGAAAGAAGAAAGAAAGAAAGAAGAAAGAAAGAAAGAAGAAGACGAAACAAAGGTGAAAGAAAGAAGAATAAAGAAAGAAGAAATTAAGAAAGAAGAAAGATAGAAAGAAGAAAGAAAGAAGGAAGAAAGAAAGAAGAAAGAAAGACGAAAGAAAGAAAGACGAGAGAAAGAAAGACGAGAGAATAAAGATGAAAGAAAAAAAGAAGAAAGAAAGAAGAAAGAAGAAAGAAAGACGAAAGAAGAAAGACGAGAGAAAGAAAGACGAGAGAAAGAATGACGAGAGAAAAAAGACGAGAGAAAGAAAGAAGAAAGAAAGAAAGAAGAAAGAAAGAAAGAAAGAAAGAAAGAAGAAAGAAGAAAGAAAGAAACAAGAAAGAAAGAAAGAAAGGAGAAAGAAAGAAAGAAGAAAGAGAGAAGAAAGAAAGAAAGAAGAAAGAAAGAAGAAAGAAAGAAGAAAGAAAGAAAGAAGAAAGAAAGAAGAAAGAAAGAAAGAAGAAAGAAATAAAGAAAGAAGAAAGAAGAA